>NC_080590.1:49502045-49805075 GCF_029962835.1 Magnolia sinica
GTTCAGCTTTCTTATGTACATTCAACTTCCACTTTACTGCACATAGATCTTTAAGAATTTTGCATAAGATGGGAACTGTTTAATTGCATCCAACAAGGGAATGCTGATTTTGACTTGTTGAAAAACCTCTAAAATATCCTAATTCTCACTTAGCATTTTTGACATGATGAGATGCTAGGAAAATGGGATGGCTCTTTTATCATGTGGAGCATTGTTATAGTCACCACCATCATTTGAATTTTTGGGCTCCTTAGGTTTCTTAACCTTCCTCGGAATCTCTTTGTCTATTTCTTTTCCACTTTTTAGGGGGGGTGATGGCTTGAACATGTTCCACATGTTGATTAGAAGAGTTGAGATCACTTATTTGAACTTGTCCTTTTAGGTTAGGTTGAGGTTGGGCTCGAAAGGTCCCAGCCTGCCTAACATTTAGTCATGTCTCAAGTCTTGCAACCGAAGTTTTGAGTTCATTTATAGCATGTCGTTGCCCTTGCATGAATGCATATAATATATCCTTAAGGGTTCTCCTAGGTGGAGGTCCACTAAATGGCCCTTGGGGATAATTGGTTGTATTCACAGTTAGCCCATTCCTCCAATTAAAGTTCTGTCAATCAGGAGTGTGCGTGTTAGAATTACGTGCATTGAAGGGTTGTTGGTACGTGTTTTCAATGTTTGCTTGAACGTGCAACACCACTTGAAAAGCTGGGATTGTAAGACAATCTTTGGTTAGGTGTATATCGCTCTCACAAATTCCACATGCGGTTTCAACGATTGTTTTAGGACGAGTTGATTCCTTCCTAGATTTCAAGTCCTCAACTTTCCATGTGAGGTTAGCCAATTGTGCACTATTGTCATCCTTCTCATTGAGTACATGTACTCCTCTCTCTCTCTCTCTCTCTTGGCACTTCCTTGGGATTACTAGCTCGATTTGATGTAACCCATGATTAGGCATTTTCAGCTAGCATGTCAAAGTAAGGTCACGATGTAACCCATGATTAATCCCATGATTAATTCCAAGCTTCTTTCGATTCCCTATTCATGAACTCGCCATTTGTTCACAACCCCAAGTGTAGGGTCGCGATGTAATAATAATCTCGGTGAGATTGGGGTCGAATCCATGGGGACTAAGCTCGTGTGTATTTTGAAAGTAACTAGAATCAAAATTAGAAGAAGATCTACATCTAAATTGGGAATAAAATGAAGTAATTGTGAGGTATTTAATTAGAAACTTAATAATTCAAAGATGGGAACTAGGGTTTCCAGGGATCCACTTATAGCTATTAGGATGTTTTCTTATTTGATTCAAGGAACTCAATTGGAATTAGTCTTATCCTATCCAACTGGAAGGTATATCAATAAGATCATATTTGAACTTTCATTGACCTAATTCTCAACAGCTGAGAGTTGTGAGGATTGGAAGTGATTCCATCATCTAACCATACCTAGGAGACAATGGCAAACAATAGGATATACCAATCCCACAACCAAACATAGAAGAATTGTGAAGGTTAGAAGAGATTCCATCACTCAACCATGCTCAAGGGATGATGGTGAACAACAGGATTTACTATCTTCACAATCTCAAATCAGGAAAAGAAGATACTCAAAGCTATTACAGATCTATTGTAATTTGAGTCACAACAAACCATTAAAAACTGAAAGTATTCCTTAAATATCAAATTAGAATCAAAGAAGTTCAACAAGAACAACAATCAAACAAGAAAAACATCCCAATTATGGTAAAAGCTTCACCCCTTAGCCCTAGCTAAGGGATTTAGCCAACCATAGACATGATTGAATCTAAAATCCTCAAAGAAAGCATTAAAAACTAAGAAGAAGAGAAGAATAAACTCTTGAATGATGACTCCACCCCTTTGCTCTGCTCCTCCAAGCCCTAGCTATCCCAAAAAGACTTAGGAAACACATATTTATAGGCTAGTTTCTGTAAAATTATAAAACCGTATCAAATTTACGCAGTTCGCATAACTCTGCATAACGCCTTCGATGTCATCGAACAGCTTTCGATGTCATCGAAGGGGCTTGAATCCGGAAGTCATGCTTTTTTTCCTTTTGCACTGCGTAAGTTTCTGTGTCATCGAACCTTCCTTCGACGTCATCGAGCGAAGCTTCGAGTCATCAAACAGGTCTTCGAGCAATTAAAAAAGCGTCCAAAACAGTCCAACGAGTTGCTTCATAATTCTTCAGAAAATTCGATGTCATCAAGCAGCTCCTTGATTTCATCGAGGGAGTCTTCTAGTAATCAAGAATGACACCAAATATGTCCAGCAACCAACTTACTTTTCACATAAAAATTCAATGTCATTAAACCATGGCTTCAATGTCATCGAACAGTGGTTGATGACATAGGTAACGAAGTGAATTTTAGCACTTTGTTCTTTCGACTTCCTTCCTTCTCCAATTGGTTATCTTAGATCTTAGGGTCTTGAAATCTTCAATCTTAGTCTCGAAAGATCCATTCTATATCTTGGCAATTCTTAAGCATTAAATTCATGCTTTTAGCATTCTTTTCAATCCAAGCTTTTGAAATCACCTTGTAACATAGCTTTTGAAATCACCTTATAACATAAACATGTATAAAATACATCATTAAGCATGATCATGTTCACAAAACCAAGATATAAATGGGGAAAAATATGCAATATTTGACACTCAACACCATTACACATCATCTATACAAATTTGCGCATATTCGGATAAAAAAGATCAATTGTTCGCCAAGTTTCGTGGCCATGGTGTGGGCAAGAGAGAAGTAAGTCTTTGAATCATTCCCAACACTCGAAGAAAGTCTCATCTCTTTCTTGGGAAAATTTCATTATGTTTTGTCTACGAGTGTTGGTTTTATGGTTCGGGAAAATTTTTTTAACTCCCGGTTCATCTCAATCCATGTGCCAATGGATCCAGGCCTTAACGAATGAAACCATGATTTGGCCTTCTCCTTTAAAGAGAATGGAAATAACTTAAGTTTGATGGTGTTAGGATGAATATTATTAAAGTGCAATGTTGTAATGACCTCTTCAAATTCTTTGATATGCAGGTATGAACTTTCTGAATCGAATCCATAGAATTTAGGAAGTAATTGAATTATCTCTGGTTTAAAGTCCATGCTTCCTATATTGGTCAGGAAAATTATGCAGGAAGGTGTACTTGTTCTCACTGGCTATAAATAATCACGTAGGGTCCGAGCCAGTGGAACCTGATGCACCTCATTCTCATCACACATCATCCTAGCCAGTGGTGTGTGATGCACAGGATTCTCATCAACATATTATTCAGTTTCGGCCATGATTTCAGATAATGTACCAGAAGTATTTAGACGTTGTCTAACTCGTCGATGGACCGTGAGCCCATCAACCAAACCCCCTTCACTTAGAAGTCTCGATCCTCACCCACTTGGGCATGAACTATACAAAACTCTACTTCTAATCCTAAGTTCTAAGTCCTACAGCAATTATGGAAGCAAATAGAGAGAGAGAGAGAGAGAGAGAGAGGATATTACCCGTATGGAAGAATTGGAATGAGCATCCTATAAGACAGAAACAATAAACAATATTTGTAACATTAAAAAAAAGAGAGAGAAAAAAAAATGCTGAAAAAAAAATTTTGAAAAAGTTAGAAAATTCAAAAAAACCTAAGTTAGAAAAATTCAGAAAACAAGACAAATCTATCCTAAAAACAAAAGCAAATAGTTAGTCCTATTTCTAACCCAATTCCAATACTAATCAATCTCAGAAAAATGCAACCGAAGTCCCCGGCAATGGTGGCAAAAACTTGTTCACAACCCCAAGTGCAGGGTCGCAATGTAATAATAACTCGGTGAGATCGAGGTCGAATCCACAAGGAATTATATGTGTGTCTTTCTGAAATAAACTAGAATTAGAACTAGATTAAACTAATAATCTAAAGAATTGAGAGATCAATGATGATTAACAATCAATAAAAAAAGAGAAATTAGATCGCCAAGGATCCACATGTAGCTATTAAGATGCTACCTTACTTGATTCAAAGAGCTACAACTGGAATTAGAGTCTTATCCTATCTAGTTGGATGATAGAGCAGTAAAAACCCAAAAATCTGAATTTTCCATTAATATAGTTCTCTCATGAAGCACCCATGTGATAATCGCAGAAAATTCAATCATCCACCATGCCTATAGATGATGGTGAATCAAAAATTTTATAGATCACACACTTCTTAAAATAGATTAAGAAGATATGCAAAGCCATCATAATATCTATTTTAATTTTAGTAACAATAAACCATAGAAAACTGAAAATATTCCTTTACTTAAACCATAAATCAATAGGAATTCATCATATACTTGAATCAAAGCAAAGGAAGCATCAAAATAAACTACATCTCCACCTCTTAACCCTAGTTAAGAGATTAGTTAGTTGTAGTTAACTCAAAAATAGAAGAAAAACTAAAAGATCTACTAAAGTCATAAAGTAATCGAAGTGAAAGAACATTGTCAGTGCTCCACCTAGGCCTTCTCTCCCTTTTTAAACCCTAGAAGATGATTTGGAATATCCTAAGAACTCCTTTAAATAGTTTTGCACCTCAAACTTTCGAACCGCCTCGAAAAAGTTTACAAACTGCCTCAAATTTACGCACCTTCGATGTCATCAAAAATCATCCAGAACTGTCCAGCAAATTGAGCCCAAAATTCCTAAATTTATTGATGTCATCGAAGCCAGTTTGATGTCAACAAAGTTTATTTTGGGAATTATTTCTGGATTATGTTTTTCTGGCCTCGGAATTCCAAAATATCTTTTTTTCAGGCTAATTTTCAGGATTCCTTTTCTTCACTTCAAACCTTCGATTCTCTTCATTCCTCACTTGGTTTCTTTGGATCTTTGGCATGTGAATTCTTCATTAATGACTTTCGAATTTTCAATTCTTCATTTTCTTCTTTTGAGCTCTAAATTCATCCTTTTAAGCACATATTTATTATAAACTTCTGAATCACCTCGCATGACAAAAGCGTATATAATTAACTCAAATTATCAAATAAATGTCAGGAAAACTAATGTAATTGAAGGGATAATATGTAATATTTTAGTCTCAATACCCACCTTAAGAAAAAACAAGATAATGTGTTTATTTCCACTCTCATTGAGCATAAAGGAGCCCTTGGATGGTCGATTACGAACCTCAAGGGATTTGACCCTTTGATTTGTACTCACCACATTCATCTCGAGGATAATGCAAAAACCTCCCGACAACCACAGCACCATTTAAATCCAAACATGAAGGAAGTGGTTAAGGATGAGTTACTTAAATTATTGGATGTGGGTATCATATACCTTATATCCAACAGTCAATGGGTGAGTCCAACTCGGGTGGTTCCTAAGAAGTCCGAAATCACTATCGTAACTAATGCTGATAATGAACTCGTACCAACTAGAGTTACTTCTGGTTGGAGGATGTGCATTGATTATAGGAAATTGAATACCATCACAAGGAAGGACCACTTTCCTTTGCCCTTCATTTTTCAAATTTTGGAAAAGCTAGCTGGTCACTTTTACTACTGCTTCCTCGACGGATATTCAGACTACAACCAAATAGAGATACCCTTAAAGATCAAGAGAAGACAACATTCATGTATCCCTTTGGCACCTTTGCTTACCGAAGGATGTCATTCGGACTATGTAATGCCCCCTCTACCTTTCGACGATGCATGTTGAGCATATTTTCTAACATGATGGGACAATATTTAGAGGTCTTCATGGACGACTTCTTTATTTTTGGTCCATCCTTCAGCGAGTGTTTGAAAAATCTTAAAAATGTGATAAAGTGATATGAGGAAAAGAATTTGGTTTTGAATTGGGAGAAATGTCATTTCATGGTCCCCAAGGGAATAATGCTTGGACATATAATTTCGTCCACAAGAATTGAGGTGGACTAGGCTGAAATTGACCTTATCTTTAACCTACCTTCACTCAAGAGCATCCGTGATGTGTGATCCTTCTTAGGATATGTTGGATTATATAGATGATTCATAAAGGACTTTTATCATCTCTCTCATCCTTTATGAGTGGACTGAGCAAGGACATGAAGCTTTCACTAAGCTCAAGGTTAAGTTGATTATCACACCCATCATGCAGCCACCCGATTAGAGCATCCCTTTTGAGATTATGTGCAACACGTCTGACTATGTTATTGGGGTGGTATTAGGTCAGAGAAAAGAGAGGAAGCCCTATGTGATTTACTATACAAGTAGAACTTAAATTCTGCTCAAGTGAACTATTATACTACGGAAAAAGAACTCTTAGCCGTAGTGTTTGCTTTGGACAAATTTAGGTCATACTTAATCGGATCCAAGATCATCATCTACACTAATCATGCAACACTTAAGTGTCTTCTTTCTAAAAAAGATGCCAAGCCTCGTTTGATTAGATGGATCCTTCTACTCCAAGAATTTGACATAGAAATACGAGACAAAAAAAGGAGCAGAGAACATAGTAGCTGACATCTCTCTAGACTTGATCTCCCCGATTCTCTTGAGCCAACACCGATCAATGATATGCTCCCTGATGAACAATTGTTTAAACTCTCCCAATTACCTTGGTTTGCTGACATTGTGAATTATCTTGCCACAGGTTTCATGCTGACATATTGGACTACATAAGATAAGGAAAAAAATTCCGAGATACGTAAGTTTTTTTGGGATGATCCTTAACTATTTAAATTTTACCTAGATCAAATTCTAAGGAGATGTGTACCAGACAATGAACATTGGAGTGTTATCTCCTTTATCACTCTCAGGCATATGGTAGTTACTTTTCCGCTAAAAAGACCATGACCAAAATCTTACAGTGTGGCTTTTACTAGCCCACTATGTTCAGAGATACTCATGAGTTTTGCAAAGCTTATGAGTGTTGTCAGAAATTGGGAGGATTGTCCCGTCGAAATATGATGTCTGAACACCATTCTTATCATTAAAGCATTTGATTGATGGAGCATTGATTTTATGGGACCATTCCCCCAATCCTTTGGAAACATTTAGATCTTGTTGGTAGTAGACTATGTTACCAAGGGGTTGAGGTGATCCCGTGCCAGAACAATGATCATCAAACAGTCATTCGATTCTTAAAAGAAAATATCATTGTCTTGGACCATCATTAGCGATGGAAGTTTACACTTTTATAATAGGTCATTGAGAACTTAATGAGGAAATATGGCATCTCTCATAAGGTGAGCACTCCATACCACCCGCAAACAAGCTGTCAAGCTAAGATTTTCAATAGGGAGATTAAACAAATTTTGGAAAAAATGGTTAACCCCGATCGTAATGATTGGTCAATTCACTTGACCGATGCTTTATGGTTTATTCAAGCCTATCTTATGTAAGTTGTACAAATCTGGCCTTGATCATGACAACCTTACAATAGCTTTTCATCCACTTAAATCATGTGATATAACTCTCACATGATTCTCTAAGCAATTGTTGGAAATGTGCGAGATTGGCCATGGTAATTTCTCTACTCTTGGAAAATAACTAAGCATAAAACTTTTCTTCCATCTCTTATCAAGTGTGTTTTGAGTCTAATAATAAATTTGATTACCATGTGAAGACCACTACGGTTAGTGAATGGCCAAACAACTACAATTTATTATAATCATCATTAGCCAATTCTCCACACTACATTGTAAATCGGCCAACATGTTCGATGGTCGAATGACTGGGCTACCTGAAAACAAGGCAAAATTCGGGCGATAGTTCCTCAACAATGGATGTTGCCAATTTATCCACTCGAGGTATGGCTTATGATACACCAGGATAGTGTTGCGGCCGAGTGCTTCGCAAGCAACTTCCTAGACAATTTGTACAATATGGTCACGATCCATCCGTTGAGGCTCTAGGGCAGGCGGGTGACCCGGACCAAATCAGTTTGCATTATCCTAGAATCTAGATAACTATTAGGGATTGAATCCTCCTGGCAATCCTTGATTCCTATTTTCATATATAAAATGTTTAGCATCTCGCTCTAGTCGCTTAACTTTCATAGGAAGTGGTGCATTTCTCACTTCTGGGACTGAAATTGGTGGTGAATTACATTGCAAAGGCAACATAAGTGGCAACATAGTTGTGTTGCCGATTGAACTTCCATTGGCATTTTATTGTGTTGTCGTTGGTGTTGGTTTGGCCATCATGGTTATCAATTGATGCATGGCTTCAGTCTGGCTAGTCATATATCGATTAGTATTCTCAACTTGAATATAAAAAATTTCCCCCTGAGCTCTCTCGTATTCCTGCACAAGCTGAATGCTCATCTAAACATCTCGAAGTACAACAACTACTTTATCCGGAAGAACAGTTCAGGAAGTTGATGCTCCTCCCTAATCTCTAGAGACAGATGTTGGACTATTATATAAGTTTAATGCCTCATGGGCTGAAAGAACCAGCACATCCTTAATTGGAGTCAGTGCGGTCAGTGTAGAGGGATCAACCCCGGCAATGCCAGAACTTCTTATATTCATAATTAGCAACACTACACTAGTAAGTTAGAGACAGGGTCCCACCGGGTGTGCCAGAACTTTTTGTTGTTGTTTTCGACACTGGGTGCATGGGTGTGCCAGAATTGAAATTGCGGCTTTAATTCAGACCGAACAACAATAACCCTAAGCACCAAGATAGGCATACACGTAGTTTATGATCGAGATCTAAGGAGATTAGTCGCCTATTCAGCCACTCGCTCAATGTGTAAATTTGGATCAAGCGATATTCAAAGGGTGGGGTTCGTCCTCTGATGATGGGTTGACCTTTGCCTTATGTACAAAAGGATTTTTCAATACAGATAAAATGAAATGGGAAAAAAGATTCTTACAGTCGGTCATGAAGGACGACTGCAGAACGTCTTTTCGATAGATAAACTGAATCTAGCATGGGAGCTTGACTCAAATCACAACTAAAGATTACCAGCTAATTAGTTACCACTACAGATTACACTACGGAATGTAAAACAACAGGCTAAAAGGTAAAGATTAAACTAAGAAATGTAACTTGCTTGATAGGAAAAGTAAAGGATTACACTATGGAATGTAATTTGATTAGTAAATTGACAGGATAATTGAAAGATTGATTTGGTTTGTTTGGGTTAGTATGAGACAATTTTTCTTCTTGTGTTCCTCTTCTACTTAAAGCTTTAATCTAGCCATCTAGATCCTTCCCACGTTCTGATGGTTGTTATAATCGTTCTCCACTACTTGAACTCCTCTGCTTCTCCTTTCCCATGTCCTGTAACCGTTCGCATATGACTACTTCCTCATTGGTCGTTTAATCAATACACAACATCCCTCATTGGTGATAAAGGGATGAAAACAAACAATCATTCTTGAGGTATAATTGACATAAATGAATTTAAATACAATATCATATCCATGTTTATCATTTTAAGAATTTAGAAAATACCAAATAAGGTGCTTATCGTAACTTGAAATTTAGACAAGGGAAAAGATCACCCACCTGTGTGAAAAAATATCTACTGGTGGGGAGTTGATCCTCTAATGTAATGTGTAATGTTTGTTAACCCCTTCTTTTTTTCTCTCTTTTTTCTTTTTCTTTTTTCCATAGCAAAGCTAGCCACCTATGGTTCAGATATATACAACAGCTATTGATCTGTTGATAACACCACAAACATATAAGCATGTGATTTATAACCTAAGTTTTAATTTTGTTTATGGTCAATCGGAAGGAGAGGATGACTCACTAAGTCAATTCAGTGAGTCGTGTTACATCTGTGTAGGGAGGGTAATGATGCATGGAGTGGATGAAAGAAGGCTAAGGTGTAATGGTACTCATATGCATGAATGGCGATAATCGTGGCTTAATATCCATTACTGATCAATAAAGAGGACATACAGTAGATCCTTGATCATCTACAATGGTGCCGATTTTCTACGATTTAAGCTTGACTTGGTGCTCTTTGGCAATGTTGTCGCTTTGCAAGGATCGGTGTTGTGCATGGGCATCTACACGACTACAACTTGGATTGTGAGAATGCTTTCGATCAAGGAACATTCGGGACATACCTATTGCGTGGATTGGGTCTGGATGTGTCGCTGGGGAATGCAATGATACCAGGTTAAATGGAGAAGAAGAAGTCGACTCTAATGGAAGATTGCTAATAAGCGGGATTTGGAAATTCCGATCCTTCTAGGTGGTGTGGTTCGGTGAAGGAAAGCTTGGAGAGATGGAAAATCGAAGCTCTACCGAGAATTTCCTGGTGAGTTCTGGGGCTTTAGGGTTTAAGGCTGCTACCTCAAGATATAATGGAAGGAGACATGCCACGGTTGAATTTCTTCTTAAAAGCAATCCAGTTTGAATCCTAGTCGTTAATAATGTTGGGGACTCAGGGAAACATACATAGATGGATTAAGTAGAGTATTCCAATAACACAAACAAGCCCAATCACAAAGACTCCGAATTTAACGTGAAAAAACTCTTTTGAGAAAAGTGAGCTGAAAGAGTTGTAGACTCAGCATGGAGGGTCGAGAGTTCCATTAGTGGGGCAGCTCATCGTTCGAGTTCAGAGTTGACCTTGGAATATGCCTCTTTAAGCCATCAGAGGTCCAAAATAATCTTAAGAACCACTTGTAGAGGTTCATCGACCTTAGTTGCTTCAGTTGCATCCCAAAGGAAGGGGTAAGCATTGTAAGGGAAGGAGAATGGGAGAAGGAGTCAATCCCTACCTTGAATATTTCCTCCAAAACCCTTAAGGATTGATAGAAGAAAGTAGAAGAAGTCTTGACATCAAGGCTGTTTGTTGAGGTTTCCTATTCATGATGTGCTACAAATCTAAGTGGCAAGTGCTCTTTTATAAAGGTCATGAGGAGTAATAAATGCATGCATTGGATAGAGTTTGACGGTTGGGAGCCTGAAGTAGATGACTGGAATAAATAAAGTTCCTCGATCAAGATGTCATATTTACAACTACTGAGTCAACATATGATAGAGCATATGTGAATTAAAAAAATGGCTAAGTGTTGAGTGACCGATTAGTGATAAAGAAACTCGGCCAGCTATGGGAACACTGTTCGAACCAATTATCTTTTCTAGACATCCTTAACCATGATCGATGGTAAAAGACTCAGTACCTCGAAATGATAAAATATTTCATACTTCCCATAAGAAGTCATATCAATCTTATTGATGAAAAAAGAGTTATTTAACTACATTACAAGTCATCGGGCGTATTATAGGGGTTGGAAAGAGAAAAGAAAGGAAAACATGAGGCGATCGAGTGACTTAATTCATCTTGATCTTCATTCCCTTGAACTCATTGAGGAGAGCTTGCATCTCAGCCTTATTCTTTTCTTATTTTGGTGCCCAATCTGCTCCTTTCTCAATGATGATCTGTAAAATGTGAAATAGCAAATCGACATGGATGTTGTTTAAAGAAACCTTGTTCTCGGCTTCTCTTTGCACCGAGACTAATTTTTGACTGCATCTGGTAGATGGCGATCTGTTCATCCAGGAATAATAGGTCTTTTGGGATGACTATGTCTTTGGCAGAGAAGGAACATTCCCGTTCCTTGAGTTCTTCCATTAGTCCGGTGCAATAAACTTGTAATGCACGGAGCATGGTACGATAGAACTGATGTGTTTGGATCAAATGCAATTGGTCGTGCCAAGCCAGTTCATGAGCCTTGCTCACCTCTTTAGAGTCTTCCTTGGTCAATGCTTGCTAGCGGAGATATCCATAGTAGTTTAGAATCGAAGGTAAGCTCAAGATAACGACATCCCATAGAAGATAGACGCTTCAACTTTTAAAGGAGTTCTCCAAGCACAACTTCTAATTTGGCCGTTGTCGAAGCCTATTTGACGAAATAGTTTGCATCAAAGAGTAATGAGGATTGACAGAATTCCGCCAGACCCCATTCAAAGATCTCCTTTAGAAAACTCTCAACACCATCAATAAAGGAAGTAGGATTGGAAGTCATGGAAGCAACACAGAAGTATAAATATAAGGTTAGTGTGAATTTGAATGAGGTTTTTATCAGTTTAAATAAATGATTTTTGGCACCCACGATTCGTAGCTATTATAACTAGAAAATTGCTACCTGTTCTGAGCAATCAGGATCGTGTAGTGGTTAAGGCTTTAGATTTAGAATAACCCCATGATGTCTTGGGTTTTAAGGGATAAGTCAATAGTTAGTTACAAATGCAAAAGAATAAAAAAGCTAAGGCATGAGAAAACAAAGAGGCTCAGTGGTTGATTGCATTGAAAAGATTTAATCATTATAGTAAATCGGTTACAATTTGAAAGAAGAAAATTGTTGGATCAATGCCCTCATCTCTTCTAGTTGACTCCTCGACGCATGCAGAATAACTTCATGTTTGATGGCAACCCGACGAAGTCGACCGATTATTGTTGTTTGAGCCTTAGCGACCACCGTTAAGTCCTTGACCAATTTCTTCTAATGGTCAAGCTCAGTGTGTTTTTCTACGTAACCTTTCTTTAGAGTTAATAGTTCTATCTCCAAAGCTACTATCTTAGTCCCCATCTCATCTAGGTCGGTCTCAAATGATTTTAATTTTGAAGCGTTGGTCGAGAGGTGGTTAGTAACCTCCCTAACAGAAGCTAATTGAGACTCTATTGCGGCTTGTTCTGCTTCAAGATGGCCGACAACTGTGGTTATCCTATGTTTCTCTTTAACAAATCCCAGAAACTCACAGAGGGTTGTTAATTTAGCTATGAGACTGGGATGTGAGCAGGAGAATGCATTGTAGGACTCGACCAATTAGTCAAGTCTATTGATTATCTCTACTGTTAAGGTTCCAAATAGCACTATTTCTAGGAGATCCTGGAATTCTTCTTTGAGGCTTTGCAGATTAGTCGAGAGAGAGGGTGACTCGGCCACAACAAAGTCTTTGGTCAGAATTTGCTCAAGGGAAAAAAGGATGCCTTCCACTTGAAGCTCATCTTCATCAAAAGCAATGAGAGTCGAAGCATCACCCGCCATTGTTGGTATGGAAGTAGGTGACAGATGCAAGTCAGGCTTCAGGACATCAACCATTACAACTTCATCGATCACGATGACAGTTCCTTCATGAATTGAAGACTCCTCAGCTGTTGGAGGAACTTGTTCATCAAAGGAAGGGATTGTTGGCTGGGAAGATGGTTTCTCACCAAAATAGTGGATTGGCACTTCTTCTTCTTCTTCTTCCTGATCAACCACAACAGGAGGTGGTAAAGGTATGTCAATCACGTATTTAGACTCTGAAGGAAGAGTCGTACATCAGGAGATATATGAGATGGAAGGGCCTCATCGTTGATCGTGTTCTCATAATCAATAGCCCAAACATTAGCGATCTTAGGGATATCGGTCGCTGGTGGGTGTTGTTGTTATAGTTGCACCACAATGATTTATTTGTCAGCTATCGATAGTTCCTGAGTAACTACAAGGAAAAAGCATATTCAGTCGATATAAAAATTGAAAAAATTCAAGATAATTATATATAGGTAAGTAATTTCCACCTAAATTAGAATGGACGGCGTAAGTGATGTATTGTGTGTCAATGGCCCAAGGATTTTTTATAATCATCGCCAACACTCACCTCGAAGTAGGGAATGGTAGTGGATTGGGATGATAAGGAGTGAGATACTTCTCATCAAAAGAAAGATCATAGTTATTTAGTCTTTCCTGATCCTACCACCATTTATTCACACATTTGTTATAATGAGCTTCTTGGTAATGTTTCAAGCCTTCCTTGATTTCTTTTAAGTAATCAACGATTGAGAGACCTTATTAGTACTTAGTTTTGAAATATTTTTCAAAGGAATATATGGTCTGTCGTGGAAGTACCTGATGTCTGTTAGGGTTTTGATGAAGCCGGCAACAGTCGATCCATAGTTGTTAACTAAGGAGATGGGTCGACACACTAGAGAACCAAGACTGGAGGCTTTGGAGGTGGACCGAGCAGAGCTCCAAGTGAAGAATTCTCTTCGAAGCTAATGGAGATTTGTGAATTAGTTGAGGTGTGGGAACAATAGAAATCCTCACCACAACTTTTTGGCATTTGGGAGGAGTAGCTACTGCTTTAGTTGGTGAAGTTTAAGGGGAAGATGTCACGGCTGATCATGTCTTCAGCTTATTTTTTTCGGCTCAGGGTACGGGCCGATGAGGGTGTTGCCCTCTTCTTTCCTTTAGGCTCAAGCTTTAAATAAAGTTGAGCTATAATATCTTCAAGAGATTTATTCTGTAACCATTGATAATGGCTCTCCCATTAAACAACAAAAGTATCCATTGCCTGTGGTTGATTTGGATAGCAAGGAAGATCAAGAGCCAAGTTGGCTTCATTAAAAGAAGAGTGGAGAGACCAATAGAGCTCAGCTTTGTCGGCAGCCAGCTGACTGAAAGGGGGTTGGTTGCAAGTCTTCAGGGTAAATGGTAGGGGATACACTGAACCAAACCGAATTGTCGAGCAAGCAAATTCGTGTAATACTGTTTGATCCCAACCTTAGCATTCTTGCTGGAATCGATTGAACCTCCATATGGAAGGTCTCGGCCGATGAGGTAGCTTTCCTAAGCCAAGTGCGTCTGGGATGCCTCATGATCATTCTCCTGCACATATTGGCCTATAAACCAACCAAGACTAAATTCTCCATCGTGGAATGGAGTGAACGACCGATTCCGTCTGCTTCTACTTGAAGAGAAAAACAATGTACTCATGTACACTAAAAAAGAGTGAGTTTCTTAAGGAGAGTGAATGATGCACTCGCCATAGGAAGTATATGTTGCTTTGAAATGGATGGAGTGATGTATAAGAGAAGGACGGAAGTACTCGTAGATCTACATCTGAAGAAGCTATAGTGGTCCTCCTCCAAGAAACATACCTTTGGTGGTAACTTCGCAGATTCCTTTATACAGGTGGCTGAGTACATAAGGCGTTATGGCAAGTTTTTGACCTTAAGCAAGGACCTCAGCCGAAAAAACATATTCAGTGGTTATTTGTAGGGCATTCACGCAGAGCAAGTGGCAACATATCTAAAGCGGCGGGAAAGTTATGTGTTCCTCGTAATCGACCAGAACACTGAGATTATGATAGGCCTGCATGAAGTGAGAATAAGCCTTGCTAGCCTTATTCGAGAAGCGCTCGCATCTTTATGCATAAAACCTGGATAAGAAGCTTCACTAAAGGGCATAAATTGGGTTATAGCCGTGATATAAAAAATGGTTGGACTCATGGGACCATAGTTGAAGAAAAATGTGTTGTTCAACGAACTCCAGAATGTTGAAGCTGTGACGAGGAGAGATGGATCTGATGGATAATCATAGACAGAGAGCTTGATACACTCAAAAATGGCCGATGCTATCCATGTTGTCTCATATTGAGATGAGACACAAGCTAACCAAGCATCCAATTTTGAAGGGGCTTCGACCACGATTGAGGGTTCCTCAAGACATTGGTGGAATTAGGGATAAAATTAGATTGAATCAGTTGAGTTTTGCTAAGACATATGGGAAACAAATCATCCATCATGCTAACTTCTTCAACTTTTGTTGTTAGAGTGAATGCTAGACCCAAGCAGTAGTAATCATCAATGGATTAAATGAAATATTGTCTTATCGATGTACTTATCAGCGAGAGCATCCATCATTGTAACAAGATCGTTTTGCTGAAATAACGGGGTAAAAGATGAGGAGGTAGCCATTCCTCAAGAAAAAAGGTTGGAATTCAAAATTGCTTAGAGGAATAAGGAATGAATGCGTAAGAAAGAAAAGGAAATCAAAATGGCACTTATATCGGCCGATATAAATAGCATTTATTAAGGCATCACTGCAATTGTGCTAGAAATGATGTAAGAGCACGTGTTAACATGGGGTTTGATTATTACTTCGATAAAGTGCAACCGTCACTGATGTGTTATGCTAAATTGGCCAAAGATGGTTATTAGCTCACTACCACGTATAGGCAATAAATGTTGCATTAATGAGAGGTCACACGTCACTCTCACCTTTTTTCCAAAAATGAAGCGACGTGGGGGCAATGTTTGTTGGGGATTGGGCTGCGGAATCACACAGATATGGATCTAGGATAGCAATCCAAGAGCACCAAGCAAACACAAGAGAACACAAAGATTTAAAGTGCAAAACCCTTTTGGGAAAAAACCATGGCACAAAGCAACAGAAATCCACTATGAAAGCATAAATTACAAAGAGAAAAGACTTAACTGATTTAAACAAGTTTGAATCTCACCCTTTCTACACCCTTAAAAACCCTAAAACTCCTTCTAGAAACCCTTTGGAATACTTTAGAAAGCCTTAGAATGTTTTAGAAAGGCTCTATTTATAGTTTAGGAAACCCCACTTTCGCACCAACTTGGAATAGTCCGGAAACTACTTCAAATTTACGTGGTCCGTATGCTATCTACGTAACCTTCGACGAGTCGAAGCAGATCTTCAATGAGTCGAGGATCACGGAAATCCCAATATACTTTGTTGCTGGACTTTGAGCTGAACTTTCTTAGGCTAATCGAACTTTTCCAAATTTAAGACATCTTTTAACAATAATGTTCATCCCTATTATCGTCATACCTCTTAAGAGCCAATCAGAGTAGATTACGTGTGATTTATTCAAAATCCATGCAGTGTATTTGGAGATTTGAAAAAATTTCTTAGCAAACAAAAGTTATGACGTATCATATAGTGCCACGTCAATGTCTAAGTGGTCGATAAAGAAGCAATTGTGAAGAAATGGTTACAGGACAAATGGTAAAGGGAGAAATAGAGGAAGGTGGTGGTGTTGAACGATTATAGCAACCGTCAGAATGTAAGAATGATCTAGATGACCGGATTAAGGATATAAATAGGAAAGGAATTTAGCAAGAAAAGATCATCTCATACCAATGCAATCAAACCAAACATTATCTTTCAATTATCTTTTTAATTATCAGTTAATTTACATTCCATGGTGTACCTTTACTTTTCCTGTTAAGCAAATTGCATTTCTTATTGGAATTCTTTACTTTTCAGCTCGTCATTTACATTTCGTAGTATAATCCATGGCATTAATCAAGCAGCTGGTAATTTTAACTGTAATTTGAGTCTACACTCGCATGCTGGATTCAGTTCTTCACTCGAAAATGTGTTTTACAATTGTTCTCTACGACTAACTTAAGAATCCCTTTCTCATCTCTTTTATCTTTATCGAAAAGTCCTTTTATATGGAAGGCAAAGGTGCAACCCATCATCAGAGGACGAACCCCACCCTCTAAATATCGTTTGATCTTGTTTACACATTTGAGCGGGTGGCTGAATTGGCAGACGATCTCATCAGATATTAATCATATACTACGTGTCTGCCTATCTTAGCGCTTGGGGTCATAGTTGTTCGATTTGAATTGAGTCGCAATTTCAATTCTGTCATGCCCGCACACATACAGTCAAAAACACGCAATAGTTGCTACAAAACAAAGAATGGAAGTTGCAAGGTTTTGAAACCATTCAAATGGATCCAAGGCATGCTCTAGATTTTTATAAGAAAACTAATATACGCACATCATTTGGATCAACAAGCAAAATGATCAAGCTCTTAGCCATCTTTGGTTCCCATGTCCACTACTTACAAAGATCAACTTACTCCCTTGGAGAACAAAGTGTGCAACACACCTGAAAGAAACTCAAAACAACTTTTATATAAGTCATTCAATGTGAAGAACAATTCAACATCCATTAGATGAACAAATAGAAGGAAATGAATATATAAGAATGGTAGATGATTCAACGTTCAAGTTTTGTTAACAAGGTAGAGAAGCTAATGAAATGCAATGAAGCTCAACTTCAAAATGCAACGGAGCACATCATTATCATTTAAACAAATGCATGATGCACATAAAAAATCAGAGGAAATGCTGCAAACCTCTTGAATGTTCTTATTAGAGGGATACACAACGTTGATGCTTTAACTGAGTTTCTAGACTCCTCCCACCTCCGCCATCATCCCAACCATTTGAAGCCTCCCACCCAAATGAAGCTGAAATTTTTCTAGCATAATCTGACACCCAATCTTCAACTAAAAATGCTATTTCTGTATTGGATTTAGGCACCATGGTAGAAAAATGAGAAAAAGCCCAAAAAACACCTTGGAAAATGATATGGGAAGGGCAGAGGGTTCCAGTCCAATTAAAACATCAAACCATAATATGGGAATACACATCCACTCCTTGCATTCCCTTAAGGTAAGTTTACTCTGGACACTAAACTCATCCCAACAACTACTTTCCTTCTCTTCAACATCGTGGGATAAAGGAGGCTCATCTTCTTCATCATTAAAATCAGCAAAGATGAATGTATCGATACTCAAAGGTGCATGGTACTTCAATTTCAAAGTTACCAAAGCAGAAGCATCAGACACTTATAATAGTGTGAATGAGATTGAATGCCCGTCAACGCAGATAGTTGTGAAGAGATGAATACTTAAAAGAACAAACCAAAGAAGGACAGTTGTCCAACCAATTCATCATAAAGTCATTCATATATCTTTGTAATGTAAACATGTACTGACCTGTTTGGTGGACACATGAAAATAAGTTCATCTCAATTTTGTTAATCATAGCTATGTATCAGAGATCACGGTCTCTACTATATAATTATATCATGATCTCTAATACTTAATTGTGATTAACTAAAACAAGACGATTACCAAATGGGCACTTGTATATTAACTAATAGTTTTGTCGCGTAATGTACATGGCAAAACATGAATGTCTAAATAAAAGAGAAAATTATTAGTTACAGGTAAATAAGATTCACAATTACTTTCTGATTGACAATATGTTTCCATTAAGAGCTTGTTGATTATCTATGGCTAGATGTAGACAAATGTACATTAAAATGAGATCTATACTTCTTATAACGAGTGCTCTAGGATTGAGATTACATGACAACACAAGGATACCAGTTATGGGAAAAATAGGCCGATCAATAATCAAAGGTCAGGTTGGACCCTTACGCACTTGACCAGGTCAGACGACAACTAACGTAAACGAGAAGCCCGCCACTCGGCTCCAGACCAGGCAACAACCAAGCTCACGTTCGGCCTCCCACCAACAGATCAGAAAGCAAGCCGACCTGCACAACATTGAAAGAAGCCCAAGCACTTGCCGAATGGATTAGGTTGAACCCTAGGTTGGCATCCTCTTAGTCAGGTCGGCTAAGACCACATCGACTGCCTACTGCATGTCTACGCTAATTCTGAATAATCAGATCTTATCTAATTAAGATCTATCTGAGATATTATCCAAAGATCTCAAAGGATATCCACAACACATTTAGGATCCTAAGATCTTCACTATAGATCTCGAAATATTCTCCCATGTGTTCAAGATCTGAATCCCTCTACAATACGTACATACCAAACTGAATCCCTCTACAATACGTACTTACCAAACAGGAAGATCGCTACTACGTCATCGCCTCTCCTCACCTATAAATAAGAGTACTTCCGATGGTGAAAGGTATGCACAACCTATAGCCAAAAACCCCTTACTCGACTAAGACCTAGATTCCTTTCCTGACCAAGGCATTAGAGGGTGCCCTGCTCAAGCCAGGTTTCCTTTGTCTGCTCCTTGCGCAGGTACACGACGGTCCAGGGAAAGCTAGCCAGATTTCTGCATCAACAATACCAATCAAACAACTTAACAGTCTAATTACCTCAAAATGGTCTTAATTGTCCAATTGCCTCAAAATGGTAATAAACACAAAAGGATAAAAATAATTCCACACGCCAAGGAAGTTTTTGTTTTTTTAGAAAGATAAGTAGACAAAACAAAAATCAAGATAAAAATCTCTCACTCATATGCCATATTTGTTGGAGCTTAGACAGTTGCCTTATACTTGTGTGTCCTAATCAATCCTCTTAATTTGCTTAACAAGCCTGTTACACGTATGTGTGCTCAACAAACCTCTAAATCATAACATCCAGTTTGTGGCCCAAGGGGTTATATGGCATGCATTCTCATTAAAACTTAAATAGATTTTATATAAATTGCAAAACTAGTAACATGTTGCGAATGTCAGAAAACATATACGTATAAGAACCAGGACGTTGTGAGGCTCATGTTAGCAACGCATCGAATCCACCCATCCATTATATGGGCCCTTCGTGAGAAGCGGATTAGCTAGTGTACCACACACCAGCTATAGAGTTGTAGGTACGTGTCGTGCCAAGAGGAGCATTGGCGCTCCTCGAGCTCCGAGTTGACGCGGATTTCTTGGGAAAGCCTTTCGCATGAAGTTCCTGCGCGCTGGGAACTTAGGTGGAGCCCACTATGATGTTTGTAAGAAATCTTCCCCATTCATCCGTTTTGTGAGTTCATTTTAGGATGTATTGCCAAGAATGAACTGTATCTAAAGCTCAAGTGATCCGTACTAAAGGAAAATGTGGTTAGGGAAATTCTTACCATTGAAACCTTCCTGGGTTCAACGGTGATGTTTAGATGCCATCTATATCGTTAATAACGCCATTCCTGTTGGGATGAACCGAAAACAAAAATATTATCATGAATCAAAACTTCTGTGGCTCCATAAATATTTTAACTATGGGCGTTTAATTATCACGTTTTAGGCTCACTTGAGCTTTGGATACGGTTCATTTTTGGCAACATATCCTAAAGTGAACTCAGAAAACAGATGAACAGGGAGGATTTTTCACGAATATCACAATGGGCCCACCTGGTTCCTAGCGTAGGAACTTCCACGTCCGAGTTTAATGAACGGTTTAAAGGAGATCAAAGTTACATGGCCCTGCAATGAGGTATTTATCATATCTACACTGTTTATCTATTTTCAGAGATCATTATATATCATTATCCAAAAATGAATCATATCCCAAGATACATGGATGGTGTGAGGTACACCAGCCAATCCGCTTCCACAAAGATGAGCGCCGACACTACTCGAGCTTTGTGTTGCACAAGCGGTTCAAAGGAGATCAAAGTTATGTGGGCCCCACAATGATGTATTTATTATATCCACACCATTCATACACTTTTGGAGATTATTATAGAGCTTTTACAAAAAATTAATCATATCCAAAGATCAACTGGACCACACCACAAATAGCTGCAGGGATAATGATTTTCACTGTTAAAAAATTTCTTGGCCCCATCGTAATGTTTAGTTTCCATCCATGTTCATAATTTCACAAAGACATGGATGAAGAGGAAAAGAAAATTTCATATTATCCAAAACTTCCGTGACCCCCAAAGGGTTTCAATGGTAGGTCATTCAATCCCCCACTGATTCTTGTAGTGTGGCCCACTTGATAGTTAGATCTATCTTATTTCTTCGTCTGAAGCCTTAGGACAAGATCGCTGAATGGATGGACAGTTTTGATATAACACATAACTCATGTGAAATAAGCAAAAAAATATTGCAGTAAGGAAATCAAAGGATACATTCGGCCACCATCAACAATCAAAATTAGCACTGAACTCTATTTCAAGCAAACAACTCCAATAGAGTGAGCAGGGAACAAATCATATATATGGCTTCTTCTAAGTAAGGAAAAAATCACTTCTCAAAAGCATGCAACACCATTAAGTCATAATTTTGATAACTCATATCGCATCTCAAGCATATCAATCATATC
The DNA here is from genome assembly GCF_029962835.1 of Magnolia sinica. Lineage (NCBI taxonomy): Eukaryota > Viridiplantae > Streptophyta > Magnoliopsida > Magnoliales > Magnoliaceae > Magnolia > Magnolia sinica. Next base: position 49,523,662 of record NC_080590.1, read on the forward strand.
AAGTTTCGAAAATATTCATACAAATGCAAATAAAAAACAAATAGAAAAATTCATAACCCGTAAGAAGCTGCACTTTTGGTGCGGTTATGCTGAGGACATAATTAATCCAATACACATAATACAATACTACACAAGGTAAACTAAATTGGAAACAATTTCATTTATAATCTGAGATTGTACATTATTCCCATTCACTCCTTTCACCAAGAGATTATGAAATATATATATGCACATACAAATCAAAGTTTAATCGATATATCGAATCTTCGATATATCGACGGAGTATCGATATTATCGATAATTCGTTTCAGAAGAGCAATGTGTCTATGGACAATTGAGGAACATTTTCGATATATCGAAATTTAGTCGATATATCGTCTCTTTGATATATCGAAATGTTCTCGATATTATCGATAATTCCTTTTAAAAAAACATTTTGTCTCTGAACATTTTCTGACCATTTTCGATAAATCAAAATATAGTCGATATATCGACATATGACATCGATTTCAAGGCGATGTATCGTTCCGTTGTAACGATGACTTAGTTCGATAGCATCGACTAGAGTTCGATATTATCGACAACTTAAGCCCAATGTCATCGATTAGAGTTCGATAACATCGAAGTGTACTTTCGTTTTTTCCTTAAAACATTCAGTGGATTCTGTTTTTAATAATCGAGTGTCTTTCGATTGATATTGAAATTTCTTCCTTCGATTTATCGAAACTATCTCGATATAGTCGGAAAATTGTTTTAAAACATCATTTCATCTCTGGACAGTTTTGGACTAATTTCGATATATCGTCTGACATTTGATATATCGAAATGCAGCAACTGTAGATATATCTTGTACTGTTCGATATATCGAAGGGTAATTTTTACTCTTTTTTTTAAAGGTTAGCTTGTTAGTACACACCCATGTAGTACACACTCCATATTATCCACCCCCACTACGGATCGATACGAAGACCTCAAATCGTGTAAATGAACATAAGTTCTTTAGACACTTGTGGACCTTTTTCGATATATCTAATCCTACCTTGTCGCACTCTCTCATCCATTAACATCTCCTGCACCCCCATATATATGTAAATCGGGCTCCTTTCTAGGATTCAATGGCAGTGTAAATGAACATAAGTTCTTTAGAGACTTGTGGACCTTCATGATCATTCCCATGCATTTCACGGTCATCCCAAACTATTCCGTGTTGATTCACGGTCATTTCGAGGCATTTCACGGTCAATTCCCTTCACTTCACGGTCATTTGCATGCATTTCACGGTCAATTCGCTTCAATTCATGATCATTCCCATGCATTTCATGGTCATCCCAAACTATTCCGTGTTGATTCACGGTCATTTCGAGGCATTTCACAGTCAATTCCCTTCACTTCACGGTCATTTACATGCATTTCACGGTCAATTCGCTTCAATTCATGATCATTCCCATGCATTTCACGGTCAATTCCCTTCACTTCACAATCATTTGCATGCATTTCACGGTCAATTCGCTTCAATTCATAATCATTCCCATGCATTTCACGGTCATCCTAAACTATTCCATGTTGATTCACGATCATTTCGAGGCATTTCACGGTCAATTCCCTTCACTTCACGATCATTTGCATGCATTTCACGATCAATTCGCTTCAATTCATGATCATTCTCATGCATTTCACGGTCATCCCGAACTATTTCGTGTTGATTCACGGTTATTTCGAGGCATTTCACGGTCAATTCCCTTCACTTCACGATCATTTACATGCATTTCACGGTCAATTCGCTTCAATTCATGATCATTCTCATGTATTTCACGGTCATCCCAAATTATTCTGTGTTGATTCTTAATTGACCCATACAACAACACACCCTCGATTCCATCACCATCTCCTCCCCCTTCTTCATTTAAATCGAGCTTCTCGATCAGTGAATGGTGGCCCACCTCCTCCACATGAAACCCTTCCCCAGTCAATGAGATTCTGATTGCTGGACCATTGAGGTACATTTTCGATATATCGATATCATCGTAGACGAGACATCTACAGAAAGAAACGATGGAATTGTCATCTAGAATTCAAGAGCATGGTGAAAATTATAGATCGTTGCATAAATGAACTATAAATCAAGACTATAAAACTGCTACAGAGAAAAGTCATTCCCATATTCATTGACAAACCACCTTGGGTGGTGCCGAAACTAGAGTGAAACCACTAGGCAGACACAGTTCCACTTTTTGGCTGACGGCATAGAGAATCTCCAACATGAATGGGGTAAGATCAGACCTGTTGGTGCTCCTGGGATAGACGTTTGTGCAAAAAATTGCGTGAAGAATGCGAAATTGTGCAGACATGTGGGTGGTATCTCGATATATCGAAAAAGGGCAACGGTCGGGCAAAGGTTTTATGGCTTTTCAAATCTTTTACAATCAAGTCTACTTCGATATATATATATATATATATATATATATATATATATATATATATATATATATATCGACAAGTTCTTCAATATATCGAATATTAATCGATAATATCGAAAAATCGCTTTCAATGAGCATTCATCTCTGGACAGTTTTTGGTGTTATTCGATATATCATAAACCATTCGATACATATGGATGTACAAATCGAAGTTTAATCGATATATCGAAGATTCGATAAATCGACAAAGTGTCGATATTATCGATAATTCGTTTCAGAAGAGCAGTGTCTCTGCACAATTGAGGAACATTTTCGATATATCGTCAGTTTGATATATCGAACTCTTATCGATATTATTAATAATTACTTTTAGAAACGCATTTTGTCTCTGGACATATTCTGACCATTTTCGATAAATTGAAATATACTCGATATATCGACACATGATATCGATTGATAAGCGATGTTCGAAACGTTGTAACGATGACTAAGTTAAATATCATCAACTAGAATTCGATGTTATCGACAACTTAAGCTCGATGTCATCGATTAGACTTCGATAACATCGAAGCGTACTTTTGTTTTTTCCTTACAAAAATTCAGTGAAATCTGTTTTTATAATCGAGTGTCTTTCGATTGATATCGAAATTTCCTCAGTCGATTGATCGAAACTATATCGATATAATCGAAAAATTGTTTTAAAACATCATTTTGTCTCTGGACAGTTTTGGACTAATTTCGATATATCGTCTGACATTCGATATATCGAAATGCGGCAACTGTCGACATATCAAGATGACTGAACAAAACATGGTTTTTGGGAAAGGAAATGCTTAGCTGAGACTAGAATTCCGTGAAGTGAAGGGGCATGACCGTGAAATGCATGGAAATGACCGTGAAGTGAAGGCGATTGGACCGTGAAATGCGCCGAAATGACCGTGAAGTAAAGGGGCATGACCGTGAAATGCACTAAAATGACCGTGAATTAACGCGGAATAGGCGGGAATGACCGTGATATGCATGGAAATGACCGTAAAGTGAAGCAATTGGACCGCGAAATGTGCGAAAATGACCGTGAAGTGAGGCAATTGGACCATGAAATGTGCCGAAATGACCGTAAAGTGAAGGGGCATGACCGTGAAATGCACCGAAATGACCGTGAATCAACACGGAATATGCAGGAATGACCGTGATATGCATGGAAATGACCGTGAGGCGAAGCGATTGGACCGCGAAATGCGCGGAAATGACCGTGAAGTGAAGGGGCATGACCGTGAAATGCGCCGAAAGGACCGTGAATCAACACGGAATATGCGGGAATGACCGTGATATGCATGGAAATGACCGTGAAGTGAAGGCGATTGGACCGTGAAATGCGCCGAAATGACCGTGAAGTGAAGGGGCATGACCGTGAAATGCGTCGAAATGACCGTGAATCAACACGGAATATGCAGGAATGACCATGATTTGCATGGAAATGACCGTGAGGCTAAGCGATTGGACCACGAAATGCGCGGAAATGACCGTGAAGTGAAGGGGCATGACCCTGAAATGCGCCGAAAGGACCGTGAATCAACACGAAATATGCGGGAACGACCATGATATGCATGGAAATGACCGTGAAGTGAAGGCGATTGGACCGTGAAATGCGCCGAAATGACTATGAAGTGAAGGGGCATGACCGTGAAATGCGTCGAAATGAACATGAATCAACACAGAATATACAGGAATGACCGTGGTATGCATGGAAATGACCATGAGGCGAAGCGATTGGACCGCGAAATGCGCGGAAATGACCATGAAATGAATGGGCATGACTGTGAAATGCATTGAAATGACTGTGAATTAACACGGAATATGCGGGAATGACCGTGGTATGCATGGAAATGACCGTGAAGTGAGGTGATTAGACCACCTCGAAAATCACCATGAACCACCCCGAAAATGCCAAGAAATGATCGTGAAGTGAAGGGGGGGTCCAATCGCTTAACTTCACAGTCATTTCCATGCATATCACGGTCATTTCCGCATATTCTGTATTGATTTACGGTCCTTTCGGCGCATTTCACGGTTATGCCCCTTCACTTCACGGTCATTTCTGCGCATTTCACGGTCCAATCGCTTCGCCTCACGGTCATTTCCGCATATTCTGTATTGATTTACGGTCCTTTCGGCGCATTTCACGGTTATGCCCCTTCACTTCACGGTCATTTCTGCGCATTTCACGGTCCAATCGCTTCGCCTCACGGTCATTTCTATGCATATCACGGTCATTCTTGCATATTCCGTATTGATTCACGGTCATTTCGGCGCATTTCACGGTCCAATCACCTTCACTTCACGGTCATTTCCGCGCATTTTACGGTCCAATCGCTTCACTTTACAGTCATTTCCATGCATATCACGGTCATTCTCGCATATTCCGTGTTAATTCACAGTCCTTTCGAAGCATTTCACGGTCATGCCCCTTCACTTCATGGTCATTTCGGCGCATTTCACGGTCCAATCGCCTTCACTTCACAGTCATTTCCATGCATTTCACGGTCATGCCCCTTCACTTCGCGGAATTCTAGTCTCAGCTAAGCATTTCCTTTCCCAAAAACCATGTTTTGTTTAGTCATCTTGCCTGGTTTTTCTCTATCCATGCTTGTGTAAAAGAAGTCCTAGTCAGTCCTAACAATAGTTCTAAAACTTACTGGCTCAACTTGAAACCGGTCGAATCAACATGACCATGTGAGATTTTGAGCCAGAGTCATTAGGAAACTCTGTTCTGGGAGTGACTCAGCCCTGGCTAAGAAAGACTCGTCGAGTTGACAATTTAACTCACAGTGAGAGAAGCCGAATCACTAGGCTTGTCAATCAATTTTCTCACATTTTTGTTTTAAGGGGTCTGTGACATAAATATCAATGAGCCTGTCGTGACGTTTACATGAAATTCACTCCGTTCATCATCTACGAAAGACATTGTAAGGCTTGAACTTGGAAATCAAGCCAATCCAACACTCAGGTGGACCACACAACAGGGAACAGCAGGATATGACGAAGACCATTGAAATCTTCCTGGCACCTAAGTCTTGGATAAAATAGATACTTGATTTTTCCCTTCATCCTCAATATACTCACCTTATAAATGGGTTAGATGTCAATGGTGGACGTCTCTATTACTATGTTAGCCTATGGTGTGGCCCACTTGAGTTTTGGATTGGCTTGATTTTTCAGATTCATTTTAAAATATGTTGGCTTAGGTGATGGACCTTGATTAGATGTCATTTATACATTATGGTGGGTCCATAGAGATTTATGTTGGAGAGAAAATATTTTATAAGAAGTTAGACAAGAAACTGAGAGACAAGAAGGGGAATTAATATGAGGACAGTGCAACCCAAAAGTTGCATATTATGCTTTAAGTCTTAAAATTCTTAGAACCCTAAACAGGTAACTAAAGCAATCCAAATGTAATAGAAATTTATTTACATATGCTAGTATGGAAGATAATAGAAATTCATGGTTATGCATTATATGATAATAATTATGCAGTACCCACAAATCCCAACTGATTGGGATTTGTATTAATTTTGTACTATATTTTTTGTACTCTTTTGGGATGTTTTAATTTTGTACTTTATTATTCATTGTATGAATGATATGAACTCATTTTGGATATAATTGTACTGGTTTTGTCTGACAAAGCATGGTCTTGGTCCATATAAAATGGAAAGTGGAAACCCCTCATGTATGGTTATTATTATTTAATTTTCTGATTTTTTCCTAACTCTCTTGAATTTCACAAAGTTTTTCGCATTTTGAATCGATATCGACGATCTCGATATAGTGTGTTTACAGTGAAAGGTAGTGGCTGATATCTTGTAATATTGTGGGTCAGAAGTATGGAAAAAAGTGCGGTTGTTAGTGAATCAAAGGTAATTTCACTAATGGTGAAAGTAAACCTTCAAGGTTCAATGCACAAAATATAAAAGAAAAAGGTTCCACACAACTCCATGTGTAAGAAATGCAATTCCTAGGGCCACCTTTTATGATACATCGCTGCAAAATGTCTCCTCAAATAATTTCGAACCATCAACGTGACCATATTTCTGCTCCAGTTGAATAGCCCACATTTGGTTTGCTCAAGTTACCTGTTTGGTCTTCTCTCTGAAATTTGGTGTATGGCGAGTGACTTCAAGCCATGTTATGTTTGCAGAAGTTGTACATTCAGTTGCAGATTTTGCAGAATTAGCTCCAGGTAATGCAGATTTTGCAAACTAGCACAAAACTAAACCATTAGGATAAAAATATATATGGTGGCCAGAATTAGCAAGTCAAGAACCTGAATGTAGAAAAGAAAAAAACCCCACTACTCTACCATCTACTTTAATCCAATCAAAATCAGCTGGGATAAGCTCACGGGCTTACTGCAATTCAAAAATCCTGCTGTATGTAGAGAATAAAATCACAGCTAATGGTTTTAAACGAATGATTCTGACTGGTATTACATTTCCATTTAAAGACAAACAGTGAAACTACAACTTCAAATTCCTCAATTGTGTTGAGCTTTTGTTCTGCATCTGAAACCAATCAATTGACATGATCGACATGAGCCCAACCTTGTCCATTCCAACTAGTAATCTGAATTTCAAATGAAACTTTACATTAACAGCCAAAAGGGCATCTCATTACTCGTGCACTCCAAATACTATTGCTAGTCGGGTTAATGTTGTGAACATTATTGATTGTTACCATAGTCATCTCTATTAAGCCCTTGCATAAAGCCCATACCACTATCACTATCAGAAGCAAGTGTTATGTTAATACCATTGTAAGAGAGGACTTTGTTTATGAAAATCCTCCTGGTCCTTTCTTACCGCATGGATCACATAGTGGATATGGAAGCATCTTCCCTATAGATTTCTTCTAAAAGAAAAACAATCCCTAACCACCCATAAGTAAGGCCTTTCAATGATTCATTGCATTAGCAACAAGGGTGAGAGGATAATTATGTGCATGAGAGAGCTATTACCACAAATTAAAACCATACAACCATACAACAAGGGTGAGAGAATAATTACCTTTCTTACCGCATGAAGTGAAGGGGCATGACCGTGAAATGTGCCGAAATGACTGTGAATCAAAACGGAATAGGTGGGAATGACCGTGGTATGCATGGAAATGAACGTGAAGTGAGGCGATTGGACCGTGAAATACGCGGAAATGACCGTGAAGTGAAGGGGCATGACCTTGAAATGCGCCGAAATGACTGTGAATCAACACGGAATAGGCGGGAATACCGTGATATGCATGAAAATGACTATGAAGTGAGGCGATTGTACCGCGAAATCCACGGAAATGACCGTGAAGTGAAGGGGCATGACCATGAAATGCATCGAAATGACCGTGAATCAACACAGAATAGGCGGGAATGACCATGATATGCATGGAAATGACCGTGAAGTGAAGCGATTGGACCGTGAAATGCGCGAAAATGACCGTGAAGTGAAGGGGCATGACCGTGAAATGCGCCGAAATGACCGTGAATCAACACGGAATAGGCGGGAATGACCGTGATATGCATGAAAATGACCGTGAAGTGAGGCGATTGTACCGCAAAATGCGCGGAAATGACCATGAAGTGAAGGGGCATGACCGTGAAATGCGCCAAAATGACCGTGAATCAACACGGAATAGGCGGGAATGACTGTGATATGCATGGAAATGAGCGTGAAGTGAAGTGATTGGACTGTGAAATGCGCGGCAATGACCGTAAAGTGAAGGGGCATGACCGTGAAATGCGCCGAAATGACCGTGAATCAACACGGAATAGGCGGGAATGACCGTGATATGCATGGAAATGACCGTGAAGTGAAGCGATTGGACCATGAAATGCACGAAAATGACCGTGAAGTGAAGGGGCATGACCGTGAAATGCGCCGAAATGACCGTGAATCAACACGAAATAGGCGGGAATGACCGTGGTATGCATGGAAATGACCGTGAAGTGAAGCGATTGACCGTGAAATGCATGGAAATGACCGTGAAGTGAAGGGAATTGACCGTGAAATGCATGAAAATGACCGTGAATCAAAACGGAATCGCTGGGATTGACCGTAAAATGCATGGAATTGATCACGAATTAAATGAAATGAATGAAATTGACCGCGAACTGATTGAAATTGACCGCGAAGTGAATGAAATGGATTTTCGACCATAGATCTGATGGAATCTTGAAAAATAACCAGGTTGGTTGGCTAAAGTAGCTTCTCCTACCCCAAAATCATATAGGGTACGTCAAGTAACTAATTTTGGTTTAGAAGATATTCTTGTTAAATGAATAAAGAAATAAATGAAAAAAAAGAGAATTTTTTTTATATGCTTATATATACATATTTATATAAATATGTATTAGAGAAAATTGTAGGTAGAATAAATTTATCCATGTAAAAAAATAAAAAAATAAAATAAAATTTCATAAACTGGCACAGACTACAGTTATGGCTACGGTTATAATCCGTAGCTATTGGTCATATCACCTTCGATACATATCGAATACTCTTTGATATGTATCGAAAATTGCAGGATTTTTGAGGCAAACTCGCTGGACAGTTCTGGACCTTTTTCGATTAATCGAAAGACCTTCGAATCAACCGAATCAACCATTAAAACCAGTTCGCGGACGGTTCCACTTTCGCTTTTTATAATCCAGCCCAATTGCAAGCCCATGTCCATCCATGTTGTGGTCCATTTGATGAATGGTTTAAATGTTGTATAAGGTGTTCAAAAATACATTTACGAAAATAATAATTCTAGAGAAAATAATTATAAGGTGTGCAAAAATACATCCGTTCGGTTCAAGGTTCGGTTCCACAGTTCAGTTCTACGGATCGGATCCACGGTTTAGTCCTACGGATCGGTTCACGGTTCGGTTCGGTTCTACATACCCCCAAACCGAGAACCGAACCGATGTCACCCGTTCTTTGATTTTTGGAACCGGAACCAACTGGTGCACTCTAGAACCGACCAAACCGACCGTTTGGTTGGTTCCGGTCCGGTTCTACGGGTTCTACCTGTTAAATGTGCACCCCTATCTATACATATCGAATACTCTACGATATGTATCGAAAATCGCAAGATTTTTGAGGCAAACTCACTAGCTGGACCTTTTTCGATTAATCGAAAGACCTTCAATACATATTGAAAGACATATCGAAAGACCTTCGATAAATATACAAAGGCATATCGAAACGGCAGGGGCTATGGCTATGGCTACGGTTATAATCCGTAGCTATAGAAAACACCATAGCCATAAGTTCCTGGCCTATTTATTTATTTGAAATTTAGGACTGTACTATCCATCTATGGCCCATTCATGAGACCAAGCCCACCCAGCTGTACGGAAGGCTTGCCAAAGGTCAAAAATGCCCCCTGCTTTTTTCTTCAAGCGGATCGGTGGTACTCGAAGACGAGCGCTGCCACTCCTCGAACTCCGAGTTGTACGAACGGTTCAAAAGATATCAAAGTTACATGGGCCTCACCGTTACGTATTTATTATATCCACAACGTTCATCCATATTTCGAGATCATTTGGGAGCATTATCAAAAAAAAAAAAAAAAATTCTTATCCAAAGATCAACTGGACCACACCACAAAGAGCAACGGGAAAATTGATTTTCACCGTTAAAAATTTTGTAGGGCCCACCATAACATTTATTTTCCATCCAATCTATTCATAAGGTCACAAAGACCTGGATGAAGAGGAAAAACAAATTTCATAATAATCCAAAACTTCTGTGACCCCTAAAAGGGTTTCAATGGTAGACGTTCAAAACTCTACAGCCTTTTACAGTGTGGTCCACTTGATAGCTAGATCTGTCTTATTTTTCATCTCAAGCCTTAATACGAGTTCGTCGAATATATGGACGGTTTGGATATAACACATACCTCATAATAGGACCCACAAAAAGCGGTGGGGATTACAACAGTAAAAAATAAAATAATAATAAATAAATAGGCCAGGAACTTATGGCTACGGTGTTTTCTATAGCTACGGATTATAACCGTAGCCATAGCCGTAACCCCGGCCATTTCGATATGTCCTTTTATATGTATCGAAGGTCTTTCAATTAATCAAAAAAGGTCCAGAGCTGTCAAGTGAGTTTGCCTCATAAATCCTACAATTTTCGATACATATCGAAGAGTATTCGATATGTATTGAAGGTGATATGACCAATAGCTACGGATTATAACCGTAGCCATAACTGTAGTATGTGCCAGTTTATGAAATTTTTTTATTTTTTTATTTTTTTTTATTTTTTTTACAACGATAAATTTATTCTACCTACAATTTTCTCTAATACATATTTATATAAATATGTATATATAAGCATATAAAAAAAATTTCTTTTTTTTTTTCATTTATTTCTTTATTCATTTAATAAGAATATCTTCTAAACCAAAATTAGTTACTTGATGTACCTTATATGATTTTGGGGTAGGAGAAGCTACTTTAGCCAACCAACCTGATTATTTTTCAAGATTCCATCAGATGGCTTTCATTTGCTTCATTCACTTCGCGGTCAATTTCAATCGTTCGCGATTAATTTCATTCATTTCATTTACTTCGTGATCAATTCCATGCATTTCACTACCAATTCCCTCTATTGCTTTGATTCATGGTCATTTCCATGCATTTCACGGCCAATTCCCTTCACTTCATGGTCATTTCCATGCATTTCATGGTCAATTACTTCACTTCACATCATTTTCGCGCATATCATGGCCATTCTCGCCTATTCCGTGTTGATTCACTCTCGGTGCATTTCACGGCCATGCCCCTTCACTTCACAAACATTTCCATGCATTTCATAGTCCAATCGCCTCACTTCATGGTCATTTTTATTCATATCACGGTTCATTCCCGCCTATTCCGTGTTGATTCACGGTCATTTCGGCGCATTTCACTGTCCATGTCCCCTATATGATTTTGGGGTAGGCGGCTACTTTAGCCAACCAACCTGTTTATTTTTCAAGATTCCATCGATCTATGGTCGAAAATCCATTTCACTCATCAGATCTATGGTCGAAAATCCATTTCATTCACTTCGCGGTCAATTAAATTCACCAGACAATTTCATTCATTTCATTTACTTCGCAATCAATTCCATGCATTTCACGCCAATCCCCGATTCCGTTTTGATTCATGGTCATTTCCATGCATTTCACAATCAATTCCCTTCACTTCATGGTCATTTCCATGCATTTCATGGTCAATCGCTTCACTTCACGGCCATTTTCATGCATACCATGGTCATTCCCGCCTATTCCATGTTGATTCACGGTCATTTTGGCGCATTTCACGGCCATGCCCCTTCACTTCACAGATTTCGTGCATTTCACGTTCCAATCGCCTCACTTCATGGTCATTTCCATTCATATCACGGCCATTCCCGCCTATTTCGTGTTGATTCATGGTTATTTCAGCGCATTTCCCGGCGATTCTCTTTCACTTCACGGTCATTTCCACGCATTCTGCGGTGCAATTGCTTCACTTCACGGCCATTTCCATGCATACCACGGCCATTCCCGCCTATTCTATGTTGATTCACGGTCCTTTCACCAGCATTTCACGGCCATGCCCCTTCACTTCACGGTCATTTTCGCACATTTCGCAGTATAATCGCTTCAATTCGCAAGGATTTATGCATATCACATCATTCTAAAATTATTTCGTGTTGATTTACGGTCATTTCGACCCATTTCACTGGCCATGCCCCTTCACTTCACTGGCCATTTCGCACATTTCTGGTACAATCGCCTCACTTCACGGTCATTTTCATGCATATCATGGTCATTTTCGCCTATTCCGTGTTGATTCACCGTCATTTCGGCACATTTCACGGCCATGCCCCTTCACTTCACTGGCCATTTTCACGCATTTCATGGTCCAATCGCTTCACTTCACGGCCATTTCCATGCATATCACATATTCCCGCCTATTCCGTGTTGATTCACGGTCATTTCGCGCATTTCACGATCATGCCCCTTCACTTCATGGTTATTTTCGCGCATTTCATGGCCCAATCGCTTCACTTCAAGGTCATTCTATGCATATCACGGTCATTCCCGCCCATTCCGTCTTGATTTACGGTCATTTCGGCGCATTTCATGGTCATGCCCCTTCACTTCACGGTCATTTCTGCACATTTCGTGGTTTAATCGCTTCACTTCATGGTTATTTTCATGCATATCACGGTCATTCCCACCTATTCCGTGTTAATTCACGGTCCTTTCTGTGACATTTCACAGCCATGCCCCTTCACTTCACGGCCATTTTCGTGCATTTTACGGCCATTTCCATGCATATCATGGTCATTCCCTCCAGCTCCGTGTTGATTCACGGTCATTTCTGCATTTCATGGTCATGCCCCTTCACTTTACGGACATTTCCGTGCATTTCACGGCCCAATCGCCTCACTTCACGTCATTTTCATGCATACCACGATCATTCCCGCCTATTCTGTGGTGATCACCATCATTTTGGCGCATTTCACTGTTATGCCCCTTCACTTCACCGACATTTCCGCGCATTTCACAGCCCAATCGCCTCACTTCACGGTCATTTCCATGCATACCATGATCATTCCCGCCTATTCCGTGTTGATTCACAATATTTCCAGCACATTTCACGGACATGCCCATTCACTTCACGGTCATTTTCGCGCATGTCACGGCCCAATCGCCTCACTTCACGGCCATTTCCATGCATACTATGGTCATTCCCGCCTATTCCGTGTTGATTCACAGCCATTTCCACGCATTTCACGGTCCCAATCGCCTCACTTCACGGTCATTTCTATGCATACCACGTATTCCCGCCTATTCCGTGTTAATTCACGGCCATTTCGGCGCATTTCATGATCATGCCCCTTCACGAACATTTCCGCGCATTTCACGGCCCAATCACCTTCATTTCACGGCCATTTTCATGCATACCACGGCCATTCCCGCCTATTCTGTGTGTTGATTCATGGTCATTTTGGCGCATTTCACGGTCATGCCCCTTCACTTCACGGTCATTTCCGCGCATTTCACGGTCCAATCACTTCACTTCACGGTCATTTCCATGCATACCACGGTTATTCCCGCCTATTCCATGTTGATTCACGGCCATTTCGGTGCATTTCACAGTCATGCCCCTTCATTTCATGGACATTTTCGCGCATTTCACGGTCCATTTGCCTCACTTCACGGTCATTTCCATGCATATCACGGTCATTCTCACCTATTCCTTGTTGATTTATCGTCATTTCGACGCATATCATGTTCAATACAAATGTAAGGAGGATTTGTATGTTGGTGATGCATGTTAAGGAAAGACTATGCACTCCCCCTTTTTGGGCTGTAATGCTGCTTCTACAAGTGCAATCGACAAATTGCTACTGAATAGAAAAGAATATGATATTTTAAGATTAACATCGGATAGAACATGATTATCTCTGGTATCCGAGGACATGGTCCTTGATAGAATAGAATGACAGAACATGATTAGAGTAGCCGACCTCAATTAATTGGGATAAAGTTTAGATGATAATGATCATCATCATCCATGCAGTCTTAGTGAACAACTTGTATGTCCCGCATACGTGCATGATTGGGTGTGTGGCTGTGTATAGAGGTACTCATAGAGAAGTCCCTTCTCTTTAGTTGCTTCTATACTGTTTGTGTGTAGATTGAATAAAAACCAAAGAACTCAAAGGTGGTTTTAGAATCTTGTTAGTATAATTAAATCAAGAAAAAAATATAGTTTCTTCCCACTGCTATTCTTGTGAAATAAGCAGAAAAACATTGCAGCAAGGAAATCAAAGGATACATTCGGCTACCATCAACAATCAAAATTAGCACTGAACTCTATTTCAAGCAAACAACTCCAATAGAGTGAGCAGGAACAAATCATATACATGGCTTCTTCTAAGCAGGAAACAAATCACATCTCAAAAACATGCAGCACCATTAAGTCATAATTTTGATAACTCATATCGCATCTCAAGCATGTCAATCATATTAAGATTCGGAAATATTCATACAAATGCAAATTAAAAACAGATAGAAAAGTTCATAAAATATAAGAAGTTGCACTTTTGGTGCGGTTATGATGAGGACATAATTAATCCAACACACATAATGCAATACTACACAAGGTAAACTAAAGTGGAAACAATTTCATTTATAATCTGAGATTGTACATTGTTCTCATTCACTCCTTTCACCAGGAGATTATGAAAGATATATATGCACATATAAATCGAAGTTTAATCGATATATCGAATCCTCGATATATCAACGAAGTATCAATATTATCGATAATTCGTTTCAAAAGAGCAGTGTGTTTATAGACAATTGAGGAACATTTTCGATATATCGAAATTTAGTCGATATATCGTCTCTTCGATATATCGAAATGTTCTCGATATTATCGATAATTCCTTTTAAAAAAACATTTTGTCTCTGGACATTTTCTGACCATTTTCGATAAATCGAAATATAGTCGATATATCGACATATGACATCGATTTCAAGGCGATGTATCGTTCCGTTGTAACGATGACTTAGTTCGATAGCATCGACTAGAGTTCGATGTTATCGACAACTTAAGCCCGATGTCATCGATTAGAGTTCGATAACATCGAAGCGTACTTTTGTTTTTTCCTTACAAAAATTCAATGGATTCTGTTTTTATAATCGAGTGTCTTTCGATTGATATCGAAATTTCTTCCTTCGATTTATCGAAACTATCTCGATATAATCGGAAAATTGTTTTAAAACATCATTTCGTCTCTGGACAGTTTTGGACTAATTTCGATATATCGTCTGACATTCGATATATCGAAATGCAGCAAATGTCGATATATCTTGTACTGTTCGATATATCGAAGGGTAATTTTTACTCTTTTTTTTTTTTTTTTAAAGGTTAGCTTGTTAGTACACACCCATGTCGGTACACACTCCATGTTATCCACCCCCACTACGGATCGATACGAAGACCTCAAATCGTGTAAATGAACATAAGTTCTTTAGAGACTTGTGGACCTTTTTCGATATATCTAATCCTACCTTGTCGCACTCTCTCGTCCATTAACATCTCCTGCACCCCCATCTGTATGTAAACCGGGCTCCTTGCTAGGCAGATGGTGGCCCACCTCCTCCACCTGGAATCCTTCACCAGAACATGATGACGACCCTTTATCTTTGAATCGATGGAGTAACATACCCTCCAGTACATTACCATTTCCTTCTGCCCCTTCACGAAAATCAAGACTCTTGATTGGTGGAATAACATACCCTCTAAATCACTATCGTCTCCTCCCCCTTCATGCAAATAGAGATTCTCAGTTGGAAGATGGTGGCCCACCTCCTCCACTTCAGATCCTCCACCAGATGATATTGAAAAATGACGATCAATGAGTTCCATCGTACTTTTAAGATATCAAATGGTATTTGAATTAGGCAATTCTGGTCCCATTTGGAAACTTGACAAGTTACCATTCCATGACCAGAAATAGTCTAAATTGACCGTGAAGTGAAGGGAATTGACCGTGAAATGCATGGAAATGACCGTGAATCAACACGGAATTGTTTGGAATGACCGTGAAATGCATGGAAATGACCGTGAATTGGAGCAAATTGACCGTGAAATGCATGGAAATGACCGTGAAGTGAAGGGAATTGACCGTGAAATGCATGGAAATGACCGTGAATCAACACGGAATTGTTTGGAATGACCGTGAAATGCATGGAAATGACCGTGAAGTGAAGAGATTGGACCGTGAAATGACCGTGAATCAACACGGAATAGGCGGGAATGACCGTGGTATGCATGGAAATGACCGTGAAGTGAGGCGAATGGACCGTGAAATGTGCGGAAATGACCGTGAAGTGAAGGGGCATTACCGTGAAATGCACCGAAATGACCGTGAATCAAAACAGAATCGGTGGGAATGACCGTGATATGCATGGAAATGACCATGAAGTGAAGCGAATGGACCGTGAAGTGCGCGGAAATGACCGTGAAGTGAAGGGGCATGACCGTGAAATGCATGGAAATGACCGTGAATCAACACGGAATAGGCGGGAATGACCGTGGTATGCATGGAAATGACCGTGAAGTGAGGCGATTGGACCGTGAAATGCGCGGAAATGTCCGTGAAGTGAAGGGGCATGACCGTGAAATGCGCCGAAATGACCGTGAATCAACACGGAATAGTAGGAATGATCGCGGATTTCCATGCATATCACAGCTTATTCCCGCCTATTCCGTGTTGATTCATGGTCATTTCGATGCGCTTCACGGTCATTCTTTTCACTTCACGGCCATTTTAGAGTAAGTAATTGTTTCATTTCTTCATTTCCATGCATTTACGGTCATTTTCCTTCATTTGTTGATTCCAACGTCAATTCGATGCATTTCACGGCCAATTCTCTTCATTTCACGGCCATTTCCATTTTCACGGTCCAATCGCTACACTTCACCATGAAATGCGTCAAAATGACCGTGAATCAACACTAATAGGTGGGAATGACCGTGAAATGCATGGAAATGATCGTGAAGTGAAGTGAATTGACCGTGAAATGCGTGAAAATGACCGTGAAGTGAAGGGGCATGATCGTGAAATGCGTCGAAATGACCATGAATCAACACTTCATGGTTATTTACCGTGATATGCATGAAAATGACCGTGAAGTGAGGTGATTGGACCGTGAAATGCACGAAAATGACCGTGAAGTGAAGGGGCATGACAGTGAAATGCGTTGAAATGACCGTGAAACAACACGGAATAAAGTGAATGACCGTGATTTCCATGCATATCATGGTCATTCCCGCTTATTCCGCGTTGATTCATGGTTATTTTGACACTTTTCACGGCCATGCCTTTCACTTCACTTGGCCATTTCGCGATTTCACGGCCAATCGCTTCACTTCACGATCATTTCCATGCATTTCACGATCATTCCCACCTTTTTCGTGTTGTTCATGATTATTTCGACGCATTTCACGTATCAGTGATTCGACCGTGAAATGTGCGGAAATGACCGTGAAGTGAAGGGGCATGACCGTGAAATGCATCGAAATAACCGTGAATTAACACGAAATTAAATCGCCGGGAATGACCGTAATGCATGGAAATGACCGTGAAGTGAAGCGAATTGATCGTGAAATGTGCGAAAATGACCGTGAAGTGAAGGGGCATGACCGTGAAATGCGTCGAAATGATCGAATCAACACGGAATAGGTAGGAATGACCGTGATATGTATGGAAATCACAGTCATTCCCGCTTATTCCGTGTTGATTCAAGGTCTTTGGCGCATTTCACGGTTATGCCTCTTCATTTCACGGCCATTTTCACGCATTTCACGGCCAATCGCTTCACTTCACAATCATTTCCATGTATATCACGGCCATTCCCGCCTTATTCCGTGTTGATTCATGGTCATTTTCGGCGCATTTCACGGCCATGCCTTTCACTTCACTTCACGTTCAATTTCATGGTCCAATCGATACACTTCACCGTGAAATGCATCGAAATGACCGTGAATCAACATGGAATAAAGTGAATTGACCATGAAATGCATGAAAATGACCGTGAAGTGAAGGAATTGGCGGTGAAATGCAAGGAAATGACTGTTAATCAAAACTGCATCGCCGAGATTAACCATGGAATGCATGAAAATGACCATGAAGTGAAGCGAATTGATCATGAAATGCATGGAAATGATCGTGAAGTGAAGAGAATTGATCGTGAAATGCATGGAAATGACCATGAATCAAAACAGAATCATCGAGATTGACCGTGAAATGCATGGAAATGACCGTGAAGTAAAGCGAATTGACCGTGAAATGCATGGAAATGACCATGAAGTAAAGCGAATTGACCGTGAAATACATGGAAATGACCGTGAATCAAAACGAAATCGTCGGGATTGACCATGAAATGCATGAAAATGACCGTGAAGTAAATGAAATGAATGAAATTGATCCCAAGAAATAAATTGACCGCAAAGTGAATGAAATGGATTTTCGACCATCAACTTGATGGAATCTTGAAAAATAACTAGATTAGTTGGCAAAGTAGCTTCTCCTACCCCAAAATCATATATGGTATGTCAAGTAACTAATTTTGTTCTAGATGATTTTCTTATTAAATGAATAAAGAAAGAAATGAAAAAAAGAGGGAAAAAATTTTTATATGCTTATATATACATATTTATATAAATATGTATTAGAGAAAATTGTAGGTAGAATAAAGTTCTCCATGTAAAAATAAAAATAAAAAAAATTTGCATAGACTTTTACGGGCTACAGTTATAGCTACGGCTATAATCCGCAGCTACAGCTTTGATACATATCAAATACACTTCAATATGTATCGAACATTGAAGGATTTTTTATGCAAACTTGCTGGATAGCTCTGGACCTTTTTCGATCATTTCAAAAGACCTCCGATAGATTGAAGTACATAGCGAAAAAAGATGGGCTGCGGTTACATATTGAAAAAGCATTGGCTGCAGTTATCGCTACGGTTATAATCCGTAGCCAAAGATACCAGCTCTTTTTTTCGCGTTGTAATCCCCACAACCTTTGTGGGTCCTTTTATGAGGTATGTGTTATATCCAAACCGTCCATCTATTTGGCGAACTCGTATTAAGGCTTGAGACGAAAAATAAGATAAATTTAACTATCAAGTGGACCACACTGTAAAAGGCAGTGGAGGATTGAACGTTTACCATTGAAACCCTTTTAGGGGTCACCGAAGTTTTGGATCATTATGAAATTTGTTTTTCCTCTTCATCCAGGTCTTTGTGACCTTATGAATAGATTGGATGGAAAATAAATGTTATGGTGGGCCCTATAAAAGTTTCAACGGTGAAAATCAATTTTTCGTTGCTCTGTGGTGTGGTCCAATTGATCTTTGTCTAAGATTTTTTTTTTTTGATAATGCTCCGAAATGATCTCAAAATATGGATGAACGTTGTGGATATAATAAATACATAATTGTGGGGCCATGTAACGTTGATCTCTTTTGAACCGTTCGTATAACTCGGAGTTCAAGGAGCGTCAGCGCTTGTCTTCGAGCAGCGGCCGATCCGCTTGAAGGAAACAGCAGGGGCATTTTCGACCTTTGGCAAGCCATCCGTACAGCTGGAGCTTATTTTTGTAAGATAAAATAAGGTGGGCTTGGTCTTGTAAATGGGCCATAAATGGGTCGTACAGTCGCAAATTTCTCTTATTTTTTAAAATTTTATACAATTATTCAATACACGCATAGACGAAGAAAACTCAAAATGAATAATATTAATAAGTTTCAGAAAATTTCAAACCCTACACATATGGAGTCCTGCCAATCCGCATGCAAATCTATATTTTATCATTATACACGGGCATACAAAAAGTTCAAAATGAATCTGGATAGTATTAATAAGTTTCAGAAATTTGCCAAGCCCAGCAAATCCATGCAGAAGACAAGCCAAAATCTAACCGTTCCATGAGATGCGCCAATCTGTGTGATCTCGTGGCTAATATATTTTTAACGGTGAGAATCAATTTTCCCATTGTGGTGTGGTCCATTTGATATTTGGATATGAAATTTTTTTCTTTTTGAGAATGCTCCCAAATGATCTTGTGGATATAATAAATACGTAACTGTGGGGCCCATGTAACTTTGATATCTTTTGAACCGTTCGTAGAACTCGGAGTTCGAGGAGTGTCAGCGCTCGTCTTCGAGCACCAGGCATTTTCGACCTTTGGCAAGCCATCGGTACAGTTGGGGCTTATTTTTGCATGGCAAAATAAGGTGGGCTTGCTCTCGTAAATGGGCCATAAATGGGTCGTACAGTCGCAAATTTCTCCCAAAGTTGTCGAGGGACGCACTACCAACAAAACATTCCCAAATTTTTATGAGGCTCACCATACCGTGTACATGGAATCCAATCCATTCATCAAAAGCGTCCCTCTCGGATGAATGTTCAGACAAAAAACATGCCATTCAAGAGGCCAGATTGGGCTGCACCACTTGAATTTAGAGGTCTTAGGGTTGATTTTACATTGTTCAATGCGCTATGGCTAGTGGCCCACATACGCTTTGTATCAGAATAAATTTTGGTTTCTACGGTGATCACGAAGCGTAAAACACGATGTACGGTTTTGATCGGATATAAATTTGATGCGAGTCTCCTGGCTGCGACGGTAGCGGTACCATGAGAACGCACCGCCTTCATTTCTGATGTAAGGAAGAGGTGCGAAAGCACCGGATCCTTCTACCAGGGTCCAGCGTCTCTCTCTGGAGACGTTAAAACTGGAACGAAATGGATGCTTCCAGGTAGAGTTCCCTTCTGCAGAGAGCAAGCGTCACACAAAAAAAAAAAAAAAAAAAAAAGCGTCAAAAAAATAAAAAATAAAATAAAATCTAAGGTAGAAGAAAGAGGGAAGAAGAAGAGCAAGAAAGAAAAGAAAAAGGAAATTAAAATGGCAGCGGCCATTTCCGTCAACCACATTCATTTT
This sequence comes from Magnolia sinica, assembly GCF_029962835.1. Classification (NCBI taxonomy): domain Eukaryota; kingdom Viridiplantae; phylum Streptophyta; class Magnoliopsida; order Magnoliales; family Magnoliaceae; genus Magnolia; species Magnolia sinica. Next base: position 49,544,624 of record NC_080590.1, read on the forward strand.
CCGCTGAGGTCGAGCAACTGCAGCAGCAGCAGAAACACTTCTCCTCGCTTATCCTTTCTCGGCCTGAAACCTACACACTGTAAAACCCTAAAGATCCTGAAATCATCGCAGACTGATGCCTTTCTTCCGAGAGGGAGGGCGAGGTCCCAAAAGAATCCTCGCTCCTTCGTCATTCGATGCGAAGCTACCGGGAATGGAAGGGTATCCGCTCTCTCGCTGCTTCTTTCCTTTGCTTCTCTTTCATTCTTTCTCTAATTCCTCGGTTTCGTTGTTGGGTTTTGGATGATTTTCGAGGAAAATTGCCGTCTCAAATGTTGTCTTTTTGGATTTGTAGAGTTGCTAGTTAAATAATTCACAGGCAAATAAAATATTTCACGGGGAAAGAGTTTCAATTTCTCATGTTCGAGCACTGGGAATTGACTGTGTTTGGGCAGTGATAAAAAGTTGATAGTAACTAACACATTTTCAGAAGGAAAAAAAAAAAAAACTAGCTTTAGGGAACAAGGTTTAAAGTATTGTCTGAATCTGGTATGTATCGCCCGCGAATGGTATGGGTATCGTCCTGGAATAGCATGATACGAGGCGATACGTAGTGCTATTGGTGGTGAAGGATTCATTACACAACACAACAATTTTAAACCATGATTTGGAGTCAGATTGCTGCAGTAGAGAGTGTGATTCATCTGTTTTGCATGAAACATTTTTCAGATAGTATTGAGTAAAGACTTTACCAGTGTAAACGTATGCGGAGCACAAACAAGAACCAAACAATGTAAACACTTTGCACATGTAATCAATTTACCAATGCCCAAATGTCCCTTAGATAATGGTAAATGCCAACGCCGGTCCTTTCTCCTTTTTTTATTATGGGAAATGATCTAGTGCTCTCAGAGTAATTATACCTTGTTGGAGACTCTTGGACCGTCTAATTAATGAATTTTAACTGCGCGTTAGGTCCATCACATATTTCATGGGCTAACAAGTCGAGCCATCTAGTTATTAAGCCCTATCTCTTATGATTCCAAAGAATCACTTGTGTTATAGAATCCTAACCATTCCTTCAGGGGTGTGTAAAATGGATTGTAAAAAAAAAGAAAAAAAAGTGAACTTGTGGTTGGATTAGATCACTTGATAAGTCTGACTGTTGCAGGGTAGCCCATGTAGTGTGTGGTGGATTTATTGGACAGTCCAGATCAACTGTTGGACAATCAAATTGTCCCAGTGAAACTACAAGCAAGCAGTGGATCATTTCTCTTTTATAATATACATATAGATATATTGGAAGACAACTGAGTGCGATCGTATAATAACTTCTTAACTGGTAATTTATCATCCACCATGCACCTATTAACCACATCCTACGAATCATGAGCCTCATTGCAGATGGAGCATAGCTCAAAAAGCACTGGTGAGATGGTCCATTTTCTTTCGACCATCATGGGGATGCCAACAATAAGATTATTAGGATTCTCCATTTTGTGTATTTTCCTGGACGTGCTCCATGTTTTGGTGGATGTTCTAGATTCACTTATATGTTATGTGTCTGGTGGATAAGTTCCCCTTTTCTGTTTTTTCACAATTTCATCGTTTTGCTCTGTTTTTCATAGATGAATTGATGGATTTTGGGTGGAAATCACTAGCTTCAACATGAAGCTTTAAAGTGGGGAGGTGGTAGAAAGATCCATTTAGAGTAATGTTATTTGCATTGTCATCTGGGAACTTTGAAAAGATTAAAACACCTAGGTGAAATTAGGCAAAACTGCTTAAATTTGATTCCCTCTCAATTTTAATACCCTAGACATCTTTACTTCGACTTGCTCAGTTGCAAGGACAAGGCTGATCTAACAGCATTTCTCCTTGTTTTTTCCCTTGCTTTACTTATTAAGCAAAAGAAATGATGCTTCTTCCTAGATTACCCTTGCTGTTGTTTCTAAACCACGATTAAAATAATATGATGTGAACTGCCCTCTTGAAAGTTGTAAGAAAAACTAGCCCAACATAGATATATGAAAGTTAGACATCTCATACTACACGGACTTGAATCTTTTGCCAATCACAAAAAGGTAATAACAATCTAGCTTGAAAGTTATGGAAGAAGCCACTTGTTGATAGAAATTTATCACCAGCAATTTTACAAAAAAGAAAAAAAGAAAACTCATGGAGGAATTTTCCATTAGAAAATCCCAAAAAGGACAAAAAATTGAGTATATTGTTTTCTGTTGAATTAAGTGATGGCAAGTGATTAGCAACTTCTTGAAAATTTCTGTAGAGATTTATCTGCTTGATGGGGTCGATTTGGTGCGAATGCAATACTAGGATGTTCCGCAAGAAGTCGAGCCCTAGAGTTTTTTTTTTTTTTTTTAAAAAAAAAATAAAAATAAAATTCATTTAAGGCAAATCACAGGTGACCAACTGGGCTAAGTCTTTTCATGTGTTTTATAGTTCTACATTCCATGTATACTTTATTGTTCATCGTATCATCGGATCTTTAGTTTCTTGTCTTGTTGTTTTCCTCTTCGTGTTCTCTTAAAAAAGTTATCTTTACCCTTGAAAGGAAAAGAAGAAACTAGACAGTTCTAGTTGGGAGATCCCACAAACAAGGACTTGCCGTGAAAATTCTCTTCGATTGGGTCCTTGCGAGACCAAAATAGTCAAGTTCCTTTGCTTGGAGCTTTTTGTTTTGGTTTTTAGTTTCCTTCATACATATTGCAACATGTTTGTTTGAGTTTCAGCCATCTTTAAAATTGGCTTCAGTATTGGTACATTTGATGCGCACTGTGTACCAGCTGCATCAGTATGAATTTTGCTTCTTTAGTGACACATCACCAATAAATACAAAACACAGACCAAGAAGTATTAATTGTTATTTAGAAGTTTTTGGCAATTCTCTATTTCTTTTTTTGGGAATCCTACCATCAGGTTTGGGCACACTTATTGGGCTGGTATGGATGGCATCCATACCCCATGTGGGCCCCACAACAGCTTGACTCCATGTGATCATTCTCCCATATAATTATCCAGGAAAGGATATGGAAGCTGTTAAAATCCATCTTCCTTGTTGAGAACACCACTATATGCATGATTGGGCTCTCCCAGGGCAACTGGAGCCATTGAGCTGGTTGGCTGCCACTTTGGCAGGCCATGGCCCAAAAATCACAGCCATCTGACCATCTGATTAGTTCATTTTTTTCCATCGAATGTGGATAGTTGTTAATTTTTTGAAAACTTTTTTAGTTTACCATCCATTTTTTGGCCTTGCTAATGTGATGGATATGTGCCAAATTGTTGTGAATATTTAGCTAAATCACAATCCCTTCACATGATGGCAAAAGATGTGCTATGTTTATGATGGAGATGCTCGAAACGAGTCTCCAATGACAAGGAGGCCTGAGCTTCATTGTAGACCCCTAAAAGTTTGTTGAGGGATCAAACATGTTCAAGTGTGAGAGGCAATGGTGAAGTTCCATACAAAGAAGGCTTTGAGAGACCCTCAGCAGGGGCGTTTTCTGTTTTCATGTTCTCATTGATTTATCTGTTTTCAATTGCTTTAAGACCTGGACTGGACCCCAGTTCTTTTTTTGTGGGCTATTTGTAACAACCGGTATAATCTACTCTGATTTGGGAAACCTACTTGAAGAATTTCTAAACAGAAATGTTGAAAAAAAGGAATGAAAATGAAAAGAAAAAAGCCTCTGGTGCGGTGGTTAGAATTTTCACTTTGTAAAAGGTTGTAGGTTCTAGCTCCGCTAGGATCACATAGCTTACAAAGAAAACAATCGACTAGCCATTGTCCCCTTTTTAGTATCCCAGGTTGTTTTTGTGGCTGATTCTGGTTCAATCTGCTCCGACCGTCCAGTCCTTTCTGGGTTTTATTCTGCTGTCTAATTGAGCACCAAAGGATTTTTGGATAATTTGGGTGGAAAAATCCACTATGGGGCCTGTTTGTGTGTGCTTCTAGTAAGTGCAAAATTGATTCACAATGAATAATTTTCTAGAATTGTTTACTGTGAATTGCTTGTATGAAAAAAAAAAAAAAAAACATGTTCGGTAAACATACATGAAAAGAAGAAGATTGCTTTCGTAGCAAAAATGTGTTTTTTAACTGCCCATTTTTCTCATATAAGTATGACTTGCCTGATTAATAGACCAACATTATCATACTCTACCTGATGAATGATGCTGATTTCTGATGTGTGCTGTTCTACTGATTGATCCAATTGTAATTTCCATGGCCTCACATGAGGCAAACCTCATTGAAACATGACTTTTTTAATTTTTGGGTAGTTATTTGATGCTATGGCTGCATATGATGCTTGATATGCATCCACTCAGAAATTGTATATGTGTGATACATGAACTCATATCAAACCACCTAAATTGTGTAACCAACTGTAACTAAGTCACAATCCGAAAAAAAAAAAGAAGGTTAACACCCAAGAAATCAGATTCGTTGAACAATTCTAACCCGTGATTCGCGGACACTTTTACTGATGTTGGACTGTTGACTATTTTTCATTTCAATCATCTTCCACCAATCTGAGTATCTGACAGTTTGATGATCAAATAAGTGTCATCTTTGCTTTATGATGCATCTGAACTGGGACCCACAATTTTGCAGGTTTCACTTGAATTACTTTCATGCCATGCGTGTGAATTACTTTCATGCCATGTGTGTGTGTGTGTGTGTGTGTGTGTGTCATCCATCACGTTCTGCCAGATTGTCGAAATTTTCCTCTTTATTTACACCCTGCCAGAGCAAGAAAGTTTCCTCTTTATTTTATGCGGGCAAAACAAACTGCTTATGTAGAGTGTTTGGTCTCTTTTTAGAGGCCCATTCCTCTTCAACTGCCTGTGTGGGGCCCATTGCATTGTGTGATGCCATTCAACCCACATGCCAAGTGAGCCCCACCATGATGATGGGATATCCCAAAAATCAGGCTTATACAATCATCAGGTGGGTCGCCACATGGAAAACAATGGACAACAGCCGAAACCTCCAAATTCATGTGATGACACACATGATGGTTTGATTGGCCCGAGTTTCAGGGTGCCGAACTTTCATGGTGGGGTAACCCTGCTAGATGGGTTGGATGCCATTCAAACCCAATGGTAGGCCCCACACAAATGTGTTGTAGAATAGCTTATTCTAAAATTCTGTAGGGGACCAGCCCTCTTAATGCAAGGGCATTTTCACACCGGTCTTGAGTGGAGTGGCTTGTGGGATGCAAGGGCACACTCGGGGTGGGCGGATTGATGCAAGACCGATGCATGAACCAAATATCACATGAGATCAAGTAGCAAAATTAAGGTAATTAACAAAAAAAAAAAAACAACCCATAAACCTTGCCATTATTGTCACGCCCCAAAAATCGGAACCCGAGTTGGCCAGGCCCGAATCCGAATTTCAGGACTGTGAGTTGTATTTAAATAAAATATACATCACAACCCACGTTATTTCCTGCATTTTTAAGGTAATCAGAGCAAATAAAAAGATACTAATCATTGTCATTAAATATTGTTCACTAATCAATCCTTGAATCTTTAATTACATTGATATTCAAAAATAAATAAAAACAATATACATTGAATTTTAATTAATTTTTAAATAAACAAGGATAAAAGTCTTCAATCTTACCCAACTGATTCTTCATATACAAATCCTGCAAAATAATCTATACGGGTGTGAGCGCGACAGCTCGTAGGGTCACATCCTTTCCAAAATTGAAAATTCTACGTTAACACAAATACAACTCAATAAAACAAATAGGATTAATTACGAGTATTGAATCATCATTTTACGTAACAATAATAACAATTTATTTTCCATAAGACAATATAGTCATCTAAAAATCCTTTTTGGTTCAATCCAGGGCAGAGCACCCGTGTGTGTTGATCCTTTTAGGGAATGACCCTTGGTAGAGCATCTAGTGAATAGACTTTTAGGGTAAATACTCAGGACAGGGCACCTGTGTGTGTCGATCCTTTTAGGGAATCACCCAGGGCAGAGCACCTGTGCCGATCCTTTCGGAGATGACCCTGGGCAGAGCACCCATAAAAATAACATGGTAATCCTTTTAGGGCAGAGCACCTATAAATTGAAATACATTCTTCATCATGTAATAATAAAGAAATAATTGTAATTTAAGCACGCCACGATAATAAAATGAAGTCAATTAATAACTTAAATAAATTATCTCTACAATATGTAACCAAGAAATCAAATAAAACAATATGCAACTAATGACAATGATTAAATAAATTTAATACATAATAACTAATCAAATCAATCGATATGTTAACCTAAAATTTTCAATAGGGAAGATCACTTACCTGTTGTGAGGATAAAACACTCTGATATAGATATGAATTTTCGTAAGATTATTCTCTGGATAACAAGTCTGCTACAAATCTGATTTGATGTAACGATCACAAACAGAAATGGATTTGTATGCTACAATTGGTCTGATCGGATAAAATTTACCGTGATGCTGGTTTACATAGATCAGATGGTGGTGGTGTAAATGAAGAAGGCGATCATGTCAAAATCTGGATTGATGCATTTTGCGACATTGATAGTTGTTGATGGTTCTTACGGGCTGTACAAAGCTTGTAGGCTCCACAAATTGAAGCTTTTGGATTGATTTTGTTGGTTGATTACGAAGTTGGAAGGTGCAGTTGCTAGTTGCATGAAATTGTGAAGTAGGAAGAAGAAGATTTTTAGAGATCTCAATGGTAGGCCTTTCAACAGCTGTGAATCGATGAGTGAGCAGATTGAAATTACTGAAGAGAATCTCCACGATCGTAAGAGAGAAGATTTGTATATGAAGGAGTTTGAGAGAGGAAGGAACGTGAGAGCGTGACTTAGTGCACAAGGTAGATTTTTGCTTTCGGTTGTTGTAACCGTGAGGTGTGGGTAATGAGGTAGGGTCCACCATAATGATTGAGAGAAATCAGGCCATTAATTACCTTTCACAGGTCCTAGCGCTAAAAAAAAAAAATAGTTCAAGTCAAGCTTCAAGTTGAGCCACGTAAAATATTTTTAGGCAAAAGATTTCAAGGGCTAAGGTTAATTGAGGGTCCGGGTTCATTGGACGGTTTAGATTGGGGAGTGGGTCCCACCACGATGATGGCATGCATGGTCAGATGGGTTTACGTGTGCAATCGTACCGCGAAGAAGGGAAGGAGAGAGAGTCGTGGAGGAGAGATGGGCTTGTTCGTGGGTGCACGTCATTTCGTTTTTTTTATTTTTTTAGAGAATAGGCCCCATAGGAATGATGTGACAAATCCACACCGTTCATCAATCTTGTCGGGTCAAGTTAAGGCAAGGGCCCAAAAATGAGGGCAATCCAATGCTCAAGTGGGCCACATCATAGGGAACAGTGGAACCCACCGTTTTAAAAAAAGACTGAGTGTTACATTCTACCCACCTTAACAAAATTTTGTCCCCGAAATTTACTAGACTAATGTTTGTCATCGAATCTCGTTGAGTGTATGCAATTGGCGGTGCTTACGTTGGTGTTTCCTCTAGTTTGTCATTCTCTCAAATGGTGGTTGACGTACCTGAGTGTTGAAATTTGCTCCTCCTTTGGTGGTGTGGTAATGTATCCTTGGGCTGACATGAGCATTGTGAAGATCTATGATGTTGCCACTGTTGTCGTTGTTGATGTAGTTGTTGAGATTGTCGACGTGGTCCCTTGATATGGCTACAATGTGACGTGTACAACGAAGGCTGTTGCTAAGATACTTAGTATGGCCGTGGAGAATCCGTTCTTGCAGTTGAGTCTTCAATCGTTATGGTTGTGATTTCGAATGTTGTGGCTAACTTCGAATGTTGTGGCTCCTAGTGTGGGGCAGTGATGTCCACTGCCTCTTCACTTGATCTGTTGTATGACGGTTGGTGTGATCTTGCTCTTGATTGAATCTCAATGCCTAGTTATGGATTTTATATATATATATATATATATTTTGTGCGTTGAGTCCTTGCATTGTAGTATAATGGCATCACACTCCAGCATTACATTGTTCTATGGTGGTGCTGAGTCATCATAACCTTGAGATGGATCGTCGTATTGTTGAGGTGTATCCTTGTAAAGTTGAATTATATTGTTTGAGAGTGGTGTCGTAGCCAGGTGTATGCATGGGTTTGAGGTCGTGGCGCATGGCTACTTGGACATATCTGTTGATACCGGGTGGTCTAACTTGTCGATGTGGCTACTGAGGTGGTCCTAAAATATCCCGCGGATGGCCCTTGTTATTGTAACCACGGCGGAGGTCGTTGATGTAATTGTTGAGATTGTTGTGGCAATCCTTGTGGATATGACGGAGATGAGCTCAAGGAATGGTTGTGCTGAAGAGTAAATTGGAGATTGTCGGTGCATGGATGGTGGCACATGCTATGGAGGTGGCCGATAGACTTGATGAGGTGTGGGTTCTTGACTCAGTGGTTAACGGAGACGAGGCGATTGTTGATGTTGAGGCGCAGATGCTCCTTGAGTCCTTAAATATAGCAGTTGTCAAGGTGAAAATGAAAACCATACTGGAGTTGAGGCGCTTGGCATAGATGTGCAATGTGATCTTTATATCCTTAGTTGTAGTAGGCTAACGCGTGATCCCGGTGGGGTTTAACTCTTTTACTAACTCTATCATACCTAATAATCTACCAAGGCTTAAAGATCTCTAAAGGCTTAGTTACTTACTCTTAGCTACTTACTCGCAATTAATCTGTTCCCAAGGGCATTGAGTATAGGTGTTTAAGATGGAGTGTTAACTTGTATCGCTCAGATATAATCTACCATTGATTGGACAAGAATTTTATTTTTTTATTATTTTATTATTTTTTAGTACGTCGAAGATTTTGTAGTTCCTCTTCTCGGCTTGCTACGGCCCTGGCTGCGGCCTCCGCCTCCTCCTCCTCCTTCTTCTTCTTCTCTCTCTCTCTGTTCTTTCCCTCTTTCCCTCATTTTTCTTCTCTTCTTTCTCTCTTTTTTCTTTTCGGTTTCCCTCTCTCCCTTTTTTTTTTTTTTTTTTTGCAGGCGTAATGGCCGTTACGGGTACAAAGACAAGAGCCGACACTCCTCGAGCTCCGAGTTGTACGAACGGTTCAAAGGAGATCAAAGTTTTATAGGCTCCACAGTGATGTATTTATTATATCCACACCGTTCATCTATTTTTAAATATTATTTTAGAGCATTACCTAAAAAATGAATTGTATCCAAAGTCGTATGGACCACACCAAAAATAGCAGCGGAGATGATGATTTTCACCGTTAAATAATTTGTAGGCCCACCGTAACATTTATTTTCCATCCAATCTGTTCATAGGGTCAAAAAGACCTGAATGAAGAGGAACAACAAATTTCATATTAATCTAAAAGTTATGTGATCCCAAAAAAGTTTTCAATGGTAGACGTTCAATCCCCCACTGCTTTTTGCGGTGTGGTCCACTTGATAATTAGATCTGTATTATTTTTCGTGTCAAGCCTTAAGACGATCTCGTCAAATGAATGGACGGTTTAGATATAACACATTCATCATGCGTGGGGCCCAAAAAACTTTGACATGTGTGCTACACTTCACAATCGGAGTCCCACCTAATTTGGGGCCTTAAAAAATTGTACCAAAGACATATTAACTTAAAATTTACCAATTAAATTATAAACTGCAATTGCTAACTCACAATGCCAAAATCAAATTATTTGAATAGTTTTAATTGTTATTTGGTGTACTCTTATTTTTTAAAATAGGGCCTTTTGATTTTTTCATGATTCACTATTCAATAAATGTCCACTAATACATAAGTGGGATAATGACAATAAATTGCATGAATTTGAGGCTAATTTGGGGCATAGATTGGTCCTCCAAGTCAGCCCGAAATTGGCAACGCCATCTACCTGAATTTAATTTCATTTTTTTAAAGAACTACTGGGAGAAAGATATTAAATTGTTAAGTATATAAATTAGATATTTAGAAAATTAAATATATACATTTTGTAGTCAAATTCAGGTTACCTGGTTCAAAAATTAATCAAACAGTCCAATACAACTTCTCACCAAAGAGTGGACCGTTACACCACCATAAACATGTTCCAATTTATAAATGAATGCATATTTGGAATGCTTAAAATATTCCGGATTTAATACATATTTTTTTGGCAAAAAAAAAAATTTACGTTGTTACGGGCCGTTACGCCCCCGTATCGCCGTTACGACCCCGTATCCGTATCGGTTTTGGAGGTCACCGTTACGCCAACCGATACCGATACGGGACACCTTGTTCCAGGGTATGTGGCCCATGTATTGGATAAATGTGGTGTTGATATCTAGTTGTGTATAATCTACCATTGATTGGACAAGAATTTTATTTTTTTATTATTTTATTATTTTTTAGTACGTCGAAGATTTTGTAGGATTGCAAGGAAGATTATATGGTCTAAAAGACTTACACATGAAAATCAAGAGAATAAGAGCTGTGATATATACCAAGCTTGTAGTGTAAAAAAATTCAGATTATAAGGATATTGTTCTTACTAATGTTTCTGGTATTTTTAGGTATCAGATTGGTCTAAAACTTTTTATAACGATGCATCTATTAGTCTATTATAATTCTATAAAATTTCAGCTTAATCCAAAGTTTACAAAAATTTCTAAAATTCAGAAAATTAGGTCTGCCCAGAAGCAGACGATTTCTGACTAGTATACACATAAATTAAAATCGGTATAGGAGAAACCTAGAATTATATTTTTGTATTATTTTTCCATAAAATTACACTTGTTAATCTATGATTGAGATTTTGAAAGTAGGCTAAAAATTCTTAAAAACTCCTTAGGGTCAAGTTCTGGGTTGTTAGCTCAATGTCAAGCCTAAATAAGATCATATTTGATGTCAACATAGATGCAAATGGTTCCTAAGTATATATTTCTAGTTTTCCTATCATAAAAGCAAATGGCTTTATGTTTGGGTCACTAATTCGAAACACAACCTAGGTCCTCAGTTGGAATCTACAACCTAGGCTCTGATACCAATCTGTCACACCCCGAAAATCGGAACCTGAGTTGGCAAGGCCCGAACCCGAATTTCAGGACTGTGAGTTGTATTTAAATAAAATATACATCGCAACCCACATTATTTCTTGCATTTTCAAGGCAATCAGAGCAACTAAAAAGATACTAATCATCGTCATTAAATATTGTTCACTAATTAATCCTTGAATCTTTAATTACATTGATATTCAAAAATAAATAAAAACAACATATATTGAATTTTAATTAATTTCTAAATAAACAAGGATAAAAGTCTTCAATCTTATCCAACTGATTCTTCATATACAAATCCTGCAAAATAATCTATACGAGTGTGAGCGCGACAGCTCGTTGGGTCACATCCTTCCCAAAATTGAAAATTCTACATTAACACAAATACAACTCAATAAAACAAATAGGATTAATTACGAGTATTGAATCATCATTTTACGTAACAATAATAACAATTTATTTTCCATAATAACAAAATAAGACAATATAGTCATCTAAAAATCCTTTTTGGTTCAATCCAGGGCAGAGCACCCGTGTGTGTTGATCCTTTTAGGGAATGACCCTCGGCAGAGCACCGGTGTTGATCCTTTTAGGGAATGACTCTCAGCAGAGCACCTGGTGAATAGACTTTTATGGTAAATACCCAGGGCAGAGCACTTGTGTGTGTCGATCCTTTTAGGGAATCACCCAGGGCAGAGCACCCGTGCCGATCTTTTCGGTAATGACCTTGGGCAGAGCACCCGTACCGTGCCAATCCTTTTGGGGATGACCCTGGGCAGAGCACCCATAAAAATAACATGGTGATCCTTTTAGGGCAGAGCACCCATAAATTGAAATACATTCTTCATCATGTAATAATAAAGAAATAATTTTAATTTAAGCACGTCACGATAATAAAATGAAGTCAATTAATAACTCAAATAAATTATCTTTACAATATGCAACCAAGAAATCAAATAAAATAATATGCAACTAATGACAATGATTAAATAAATTTAATACATAATAACTAATCAAATCAATCGATATGTTAACCTAAAATTTTCAACAGGGAAGATCACCTACCCGTTGTGATGATAAAACACTCTAATATAGATATGAATTTTCGTAAGATTATTCTTTGGATTACAAGTTTGCTACAAATCTGATTCGATGTAACGATCACGAACAAAAATGGATTTGTATGCTAGAATTGGTTTGATCGGATAAAATTTACCGTGATGCTAGTTTACGTAGATCAGATGGTGGTGGTGGTGTAGATGAAGAAGGTGATCATGTCAAAATCTGGATTGATGCATTTTGCGACACTGATAGTTGTGGATGGTTCTTACGGGCCGTACAAAGCTTGTGGGCTCCACAAATTAAAGCTTTGGATTGATTTTGTTGGTTGATTATGAAGTTGGAAGGTGCAGCTTCTAGTTGCATGAAATTGAGAAGTAGGAAGAAGAAGATTTTTAGAGATCTTAATGGTAGGCCTTTCAACGGTTGTGAATCGATGAGCGAGCAGACTGGAATTACTGAAGAGAATCTCCACGATCGTAAGAGAGAAGATTTGTATATGAAGGAGTCTGAGAGAGGAAGGAACGTGAGAGCGTGACTTCGTACACAAGGCAGATTTCTGCTTTCGTTTGTTGTAACCGTGAGGAGTGGGTAGTGAGGTAGGGTCCACCATAATGACTGAGAGAAATCAGGCCATTAATTAGCTTCTACAGGTCCTAGTGCTAAAAAAATTTAGTTCAAATCAAGCTTCAAGTTGGGCCACGTAAAATGTTTTTAGGCAAAAGATTTCGAGGGATAAGGTTAATCGAGGGTCCGGGTTCATTGGACGGTTTAGATTGGGGAGTGGGTCCCATCACGATGATGGCATGCATCGTCAGATGGGTTTACCTGTGCAACCATACTGCGAAGAAGGGAAGGAGAGAGAGTCGTGGAGGAGAGATGGGCTGGTTCGTGGGTGACGTGCATTGGCACATCACTTCGTTTTGTTTTTTTAGAGAATGGGCCCCACATGAATGATGTGACAAATCCACATCGTTCATTAGTCTTGTCGGGTCAAGTTAGGGCAAGGCCCCAAAAATGAGGGCAATCCAATGCTCAAGTGGGCCACATCATAGGGAACAGTGGAACCCACCGTTTAAAAAAAAAAAAAAACAGAGTGTTACATCATCGCAAATACCACGAAAACCAAAAGAATATCATTCATAATCCTATCCTAGGTTACCAACATCATCACACAAAATCATTAAATAAAGGAAACTAGGATCTAATGGATATAGAGACATCCAATTAGCATGGGGTAAAACCTATTTCAAAGTAAAAGACCTAATACAACCTAGAGTAAAATTAGGGCTAGGGAAATTGGGGAAATCTTGGAATTAGGGTTTATGGGATCAAATCGGGTGAAGGGATTAAAGGGTTTATGGGTTAGGATGTGGGGATTAGGGTTTTGGGTAGAAGGGGTGTAAGGATTTTGGGTAAATTAAAGAATGAGAAAAGTTAGGGTTTGGTAATTTGGGAAAGTAAGAAATTTAGGGATTTCTAGGTTTAGGATTAGGGTTTAGGACAATAGAGAAGAAGGTTTTGATTCTAAGACGATGGGAAACCTAAAAGGAACAAGTTGTGGCCGTACGGCCAATCCGCGGGGATCACACGTGTGGCTATATAGTCACACGTGTGGCTAGGTTGGATGAGTTTAGGTCTTTTAGGGTTTGGATTGTTGATGTATATGAGAAAGTTAGGCTTAGGAGAAGAAGATTTGAAATGGGAGAGTTGAAGAACTTTGAAAAAAATACCTTGATGGAGAGTAAAGGGATGATGATGTAGGGATAGATGGAGACCTTGCACCTTCGTTGATGAAGATTAGCCTCACACCAATCTCCCTTCCAAATCACATGGAAATATCTTCAAATTATATGAAGATGGAAGAAGAAGAAGAAAAGGAGCAAATGCTTTTTTGTTTTTTGTTTTTTTTTTTTCTTTTTTTTAAATCCACAAATCCAATGGGAGAGAGTGTCACATGCCTACCCTCTTTTTATAGCTCTAAAAAGTTTCAATAATTACAATAGTCACCCTCCTGTGAATTTTAACGAAAATAGCTTTAGTCTAAATAAAATCAACTAAAAACATTCATAATGGTGTCTAAACATAACATAAACAAAACTAAATCCTATAAGCTAATAAAGTTTAAGAAAAACTAGTGTGGACGATCCACGATTAATGGCTCAATTGCCACTTCCCTCAAATCCAACGGTTTGGATCACTCCATAAAGCAACCCATGTGCATCTTCCCAATGTGGGGTTTTCTAGATGCTTGCACATGCACATAGGGTCTTTAGCACGATCATGGGTACGCGTCCAGCCATAGGGAAATCGGTGCGGCCCGCCTCCTCTAATACGTACGCAAAGGTGTACGTGAAGTGACGTCCTCATCATGGCCCATGTAAGGCGAAACCCATGTGATGTGGGGCCCACGAGGGGGGTTTAGACGATGACCTAACCCATGTGATGTGGGGCCTGGGCTATGAGATAAAGGGATTGATTCGTCATGCTCTATCAATTCAAGCTTTTAGAGCAAGTGGTTAGTTGTCCTGCATCAAAGTGGTATCAAAGTGGGGGGTCTTGTGTTCGAGACTCTTCATCAGAGGTGATTAATGCAAGGGCAAGCGGGTGGCTCGTGTGAGTCAGAACCCATGTGATGTGGGGCCTATGAGTGAGTGGGGTTCGGTCAAGGACCTAACCCATAGGATGTAGGGCCTAGGCTATGAGATAAATGGACTAACCCATGTGATGTGGAGCTTGAGCTATAAGATAAAGGGATTGATTCGCCACGCTTTATCAATTTGAGCATTTAGAACAAGTGGTTAGCTATCCTACATCACTCTTTTTCTTTACCTTTTTTTCCCAACAAGTGAATAGATTCCCTCTTAAATATGTTTACCATTGAGAATGAAAGCTTTTCCTTATGTTTTCTGCTGTCATTTAGTTACATATGACTTTGGATAATTTAGATGAAAATTGAAATGCTTTTTTTTTTTTTTCCCTGTGTCAACAGGTGTGTTTGCTTTTTTGTTTTTCATACTCGTCTTATGCCCTTCTATTGAAATGTCTTTTGGTTCATTTTGTTATTTTCCGGAGGATGGGTTCCATATTTTTTTTGTTATTGTGTATTTGTTTTCCTGGTATCTATCTTTTCTTGGTTATTTGCCATGTTATTATCAGCTTACAAATCCAGGTGATTTTGAGGAATTTGGGGGATTTTAAAGTTTTGATATTGGTTTTCCCTGTTGTGTTTGTGTTCTTGATTCTTTTTTCCGCCATTTCTCATTTCTTCTGTTTGATTTTCTTCTTCCATTTACTTATCTATGAATATCAAGGTCAAGCATTGATTACCTTTTGCATTTCTTTCTCCTTCTCTTTGGTTGCATTTAATTGTCAATGAAGAGGAATCCAAATACTTGGAATGAATATGAGTGTGGAAATTTGGCAATGTTTTCTTATTTCTTCTTCTACACTTTTTAAGTAACTTGAGTGAAACTTCATATTTTGCTCTGGGTGCATTTATATTTCATATTTCTGTTTCCTGGGTTGCTTGTATTTCCTTATTAATGAAGGGAATTTTCTTTATTATTTATCAGGTTTGGGTGGATTTCCCTATTACTTTATTTTATTTTTTTTCAATATATAACTTGTATTGATTTGGGGTGAGATTTGCAGTCTTGATGTGGATTTTTAATTTTGATGGTAGATAACTCAACAAGAATTTACAGAGATGGCTTGGCAAGCGATCGTTTCCTCACCAGAAGTGGCAAAAGAGAGTAAGCATCAGATTGTGGAGACGGAACATCTGATGAAGGCACTGTTGGAGCAGAAGAACGGGCTGGCTCGTCGTATATTTTCCAAGGCAGGAATTGATAATACTCGTCTCCTTGAATCAACGGATAAGTTCATTCAGCGGCAACCAAAGGTATTCTGTTGCGCCTTAAGTACTCTATTTTCTAGTATATGAGATTTTCTTGATTTATAGTGTGGGAAAAATGGTCTTTCATGCGGTGCTCTGTATCTGATAATAAACTGTTCTTGAGTTCTCGACATCCTTGAAAAGATGTTTGCATTCCTTAAGGGCCCGTTTGAAATGCTGCAATTCATGTGAATTGTTATGTATTTAACCTTTTTCAGCATTAGTTACTTACCCTAGAGGTTTATGATGGAAAGGGGGTTGTATGATGGCAACAACCCCTTTTGGGTAGGTCCTGACTCGGAAAACGAGATAGACTCTGTAGATGGCACCATGATGTATGTGTTTTATCCACGCCATCCATTCTTTTTGCCAGATCATTCCATCCATTCTTTTTGCCAGATCATTCTAGGGCATGAGCCCAAAAATGAGGCAGATCCAAAGCTCAAGTGGACCTCACCATAGGAAGAACCTTTCAATGTTATCATTCAATCCCCACTGTTTTCTATGGTGTGGTCCACTTGAGCTTTGAATCTGGCCTCATTTTTGGGCTCACGCCCTAAAATGGTCTGAACTAATGAATGGACGGTATGGATATAACACATACATCATGGTGGGGCCCATGGAGTTTTTGGCTTGGAATCATGTTCTGGGTTACTGAAATTGGTCTGATTTTCGAGGTGGAACTCCTCCCTTTCAAACTCTTGTGAAAGAAAATAATTACCTTTTTTACCACTAAATTCTCATGTATTACGGTATTTCAAACGGGCCCTCACTAGTTTTCTCACTTTCTTTGACCAGGGCCTCTACATTGGTTTTATCTATATATTGGTCTTAAATTTCCATAAATTTCAATACCTACATTCACTGCATGCAAACCTTGCATGCATTGGCACCACGTGTTATTGTGTCATGTTTTACAACATTATTGCCATGCAAAAAGTGGGCCTCACCATGAAGACTGTCAATAATCAGGCTGGTCCACTCATCAAGCAGGCTGCAAGTGTACATTGCAGTGTTTTAAATATCAACGAGATCAGCCGATATATCCCACAATATATCTTGTATCCCACTTGTGCGATACGAAACTCACAAGTAGTGTGATATATCTCACATGTTCGATCGGGTGAGCATTTTCGATCCTTTTTTTTTTTTCCCCTTTTCTATAAATCATGTTAAATCAATGTCAAATAGTTACAAATCCACGGTTTTTCATGTTTTGCTTGAAAAGTCATGGATTGGGAGCTTCAATTTCGAGACTTGGAGGAGATGGGCCAAGTTGTGGAAAATTGAAAAAAATAAAAAAATTCTACTTTCTTGCAAATTGGTTGCAATCCTTGTATCCAAACATAAAATCAAACATGTATATAACCTGATTTAGTGATTCTTCTTTTGCTTTTGAATGTATTGTTTGTGTTTTCACATGTCTTCTTACATTTATAAATTATATTAATAGACTTTGAATATACACATCAATTCAGTTAGACAACGCATATATTAGGGCTCCATACAAAGAAAACCTATTATGTGCACTTATTTTTTGTAATGTTTTGATTTATAAATTTGTTGATGTCTTTTTTAACAATCAGTCAAGTTTTATTGAAAAATTCAACCAAATTTCCCATGTTTCCAACAATAGCGATACATTACGCGATACAACCGATATATCCCATGCGATAACCAATACGTATCCGTATCCCAAGCGTGTAATACGTAACGCGATACCAATATTTTGAACACTACATTGTATGTTGAATCAGAGTGTTGCTGAGTTTGATATAAACGGTTCAATTGTTTTTGTATAAGGTGGTCACCTGACGAATTACCAGCCTAATGTGGGAATTCCACATGCAATGGGTGTACTGTGTACATGTGTCATGTGTAGACAACATTCTAGCCATGTAAAGAGTGGGCCACACCTTGAAGATCATGTGGCACTGATATTAGGCTAGTGCACAGTGAATCAGACTACTGGCAGGTTTGATATAAAATGTCTGATTGTTGTGCCAAGTGATCTTCATGATCAGTCCCACCTTTTGCATGGCTGGATGTTGAATGCGCAAGACATGTTGGCAATTTTTCCTCAGTGCATGTGAATGCAATGTATCGTACGTGAATGACACTCTTTTGTTCCTTTTCTTGTCGATTCAATTCTCACCCATGGGATTTGGTGCCTCTGCTAATTTGCAACTTCAATGAACAGAGCTACAGGTTTCTGTTTTCTCTTCTTACTTCCCTCATCATCATCATCATCATAATCAATTTTCTTCTTCTTCTTCTTCTTTTTATAGAAGCAATGGAGGATTGCAGCCTTGGGATTCTTAAAAATGCAGATCGTAACTTTGGGCACATGTTTGATTAGGTCGACCATCAAATTCATGTGTTTAGTTTGTTTGACGTGCATTTGTTGTCAGAACTATTGTTATTAAGGGTAGTTTGTTGGGGATGCGCACACAAGTCTCCATCTGCAGGTGGAACACG
This sequence comes from Magnolia sinica, assembly GCF_029962835.1. NCBI lineage: Eukaryota > Viridiplantae > Streptophyta > Magnoliopsida > Magnoliales > Magnoliaceae > Magnolia > Magnolia sinica. The sequence goes on from NC_080590.1 coordinate 49,563,089, forward strand.
TTTGTCAATACCATCTTCACTGCCCATATGTCATAACCAGTGTTTGATATATCGATATCGCGCAATGTATCACACCCTTGGGATACAGATACGCATCGGTTATCGTATTGGATATATCGTTTGTATTGTGTAATTTATCACACTTTTTTGAGAAGCATGGGGAAACATTGGGAAAATTGTTGAATTTTTCAATGAAACTTCACGGATTATTTAAAAAGACCCTAATACACACTTTTAAATCATAAAATCTCAAAAAAGAAGTGGACATAATAGGTTTCCTTTGTATATGGTACTAAGCTATGCGTTGTTCGATTGAACTAAGACAAATATATTCAGTATCCACCCTGTCCATCCGTTTTTTCATATCATTTTAGGACATTATCCAAAAAATGAAGCAGATCCAATAATCAGGTGGACCATACCATAGGAAACAATGATGATTGACCATTAGTGGGCCACAAAAGTTTGGATCAAGCTGATAATTGTTTTTATTATCTTCATTCAAACTTATGTGAAGTTATCAACAGATTAAGTGCCTAATAAAATATGGGGAAAATCAAGGTGCACCTTAAGAAGTTTTTAATGGTACTGTGTTCAACCACCATTGTTTCCTTGAGTATAGTCCACCTGATAATTGGATCTTCTTAATTCTCGAAATCATGCTGCAAGATGATTTGAAAAAACGGATGGACGAAGTGGATACAAAATACACACGTCAAGTTGGGCCCCGCAGTAGGGGCTGTACGTTCTTGGGTGAGGCTGCGGTCTCACCTAATCCCCTCCCGGCACCACACTGGATCTTATCGTAGTGAGTAAACTTTGTTGGGCCCACCATAAATGTACGTGGTTTATCCACGCCCATCTATCCATTTTTCCCCTCATTTTAGGGGTTGAGCACAAATATGAAATATATCCAAAGCTGAAATGGAGGAATACTGATTTCCTCCGTCGAAACCTTCCTAGGGCCTACAATGAAGGAAAAGAACAAATATCATCCAACCTGTTCTTAAGATCACAAAGATATGGATGAAGGAAAAGAACAAATATCAGCTTGATCTAAAACTTCTTTGGCCCCCAAGGATTTTTCAACGTACACGTTCAATTCACAATGTTTTCTGTGGTGTGGTCGACTTGAGCTTTGGATATGCTTTATTTTTGGGCTAAAACCATAAAATGATCTGGTAAAATAGATGGATAGAGTGGATAAAATACATAAATTAGAGTGGGCCCCATGGAGTTTACTCAGTATGCTATAGGATGCCGATTTCGTGTGAAAAAACCTAGGTGGGACCCACCGTGATGTTTGTGAGAAATCCACGCTGATCATCCATTTTGTGAGTTTATGTTAGGACATGAGACCAAAAATAAGACAGATCCAGTACTCAAGTGGGCCGAAAATGTTAGGATTGAGCGTCAACAGTTGAAATATTCGTGGGGCCACGAAAGTTTTGAATCAGGGAAATATTTGTGTTCTCAGTTCATCCCAGTAGGAATGACGTTATGAACAGTATGGATGGCATTTAAACATCACTATCGACCCCAGGGAGGTTCCAACGGTAGGAATTTCCCTACTCACCTTTTCCTTTAGTGCGGCCCGCTTGAGTCTTGGATCCTGATCAGTTTTGGTCTCAAATCCTAAAATGATCTCACAAAACGGATGGACAGGGTAGATTCCTCACAAACATCATGGTGGGCCCCACCTAGGTTTCTGGCTTTACAGGAAATCCGCGTCCTACCCTATGCTAACATTCCTGGAGACGATTCAAAGTTATATGGGCCCACAATAATGTATTTATTATATCCACACCGTTTAACCATTTGGAGAGATCATTTTAGATCATGAGCCCAAAAATGAGTCATATCAAAAGCTCAAGTGGACCACACTACAAATAGCAATGGGACAGTGATTCTCACTGTTAAAACATTCATAGGGCCCACCATAACTTTTATTTTCCATCCAATTTGTTCATGAGGTCACACAGACCTGGATGAAGAAAAAGAAATATCATATTTATCCAAAACTTTTGACCTCAAAAGGGTTTCAATGGTCCCATTGCTGTTTGCAGTGTGGTCCACTTGATCCTTGGATCCATCTTATTTTTCAGCTCAAGCCTTACGACGAGCTTGCCAAATGGACAAACGGTTTGGATATAACACATACCTTATGATGGGACCCACAAAACTTGATGACGTCAACACACCAGTAAGTTTGGTGGTGTGTGGTACACCAGCCAACCCAAATTTACGTCAAAAGGGCTCGAACACCCTTTTTTTCGACGCAGAGAGGGTTCCGGAAGCCTTTTGGAACCCTAAAATCTCTCCCAAATCCATAAATTTTCGGATCTCGTGATGATTTCTCCGGATTTCGCTTGGATTTCTTCGGATGTCGATAGATTTCTCTCCTGTGACCTGGAAATGTCGACCACGGCCCACCAAATTCAGTAGAAAGCTCCGCTCTTAGGCAGATTGAACAGGTTATAGATTTTTTTTCTATATATGTAATTTTTTTATTATATATTTTTGGTAATTTTTGGATGGGATGTGGATAAAATGTCTTGGTATGTCGCACGGCTACAGTCCTACACAAAAATCTGCCATATCAGGCATTATTGTGTGATATATTGGTGATATCTCACGATATTTTGTGATGTATCGTACAATAAATGGAAGTTTGGCATTCTCTCTCTTTTTTTTTCTTCTTTTTTTTTTCTTTTTTTTTTTTTTCTTTTTTTTTTTTTTTTGTATTTTCAGGGGGTTTTGTATCGCTGACTGCCGATACCGATATTATCAATATTACGAACACTGGTCATAACACCCTTGGTAGTTGTAACTGTTGGTTTGTCGGTCATCATGTAAAGGGGCCATTAATAAAAAAAAATTGCAATGATCAGTGGAGGTTTATGGTCAATAACATCTCTACTGATGCAGTCTTGGTGATTAGAATTGTCATAGTTTGTTGGGGATGCACACACGAGTCTCCATCTGCAAGTGGAGCTCGTTTGTCAATGGCATCTTCACTGGCTCATAAGTCATAACACCCTTCACAGTTGTAACTGTTGGTTTGTGGGCCATCATGTGAAGGGACCCATTAATAAAAAATTGCAATGATCAGTGGAGGTTGCTGGTCAATAGCATCTCTACTGGTGCATGGCAGCAGTCTTGGTGATTAGAATTGTTAATCTGGTGGGTCACCATGCAGATAGACCAATAATAGAAAATGATGATCAAACTATCATAGCTGTTGTGTTAGTTGTAACAAATGAACAATTAAATAGAAGTGATGTAGGAAGACGCCCGGCAGTTCACATTCAAAGGGAACATTACTCTGACCTGATGATCAGGGCCCATGCAGACCATTGATAGAAAATGATGATCAAACTGTCATAGCTGTTTATCTTTCAAAAAAAAAAAAAAAAAACTGTCGTAGCTGTTGCGTTAGTAGTAACAACCAACCAATTAAAAAAGAAGTGGTGTAGGAAAATGACCAATGTTTCACATTCAAAGGGAACATTACTATGACCTAATGATCAGGGCCCATTGGGAGGTATATAATCAGAATATTTGGTTGTCATATTCATCATCTAACCCTTATACCATCTAATTGGGGATGGCTACACTAATTCTGTTTGGCCATTTCACTCTATCAAGGGCTATCTCCTTAGTTAAACCATAGTCATCAAATCTTTTCTTACTACCTCCACCTACATCCTTTTGGGCCTTCCCTTTGCCCTTTAGAGCCTTCAATTAGAACCAACTCACTCCTTAACTGGGACCATGCGGTTCTTGGTCCTGCTTGCATATGGCCAAACCTTCTAAGTCTATTTTTCCTCATCTTATTACGTATTTGTGCGAGTCCTAAGTTTCCTTGAATGTGTTCATTTCCATATCTATCCTTCCTTGACTTGCCATTCATCCTTCTCAGCATTCTTATGTCGGCTACTCCATCCATATGAACGTTGTTCTTTGACTGCCCAACATTCTGTCATGTAAAGCATTGATGGTCCTATAGCTATCCTATAAAATCTCCCTTTCAGTTTGATTGGTATGCTATGATCACTTTTTAAATGGTTACTGCATGATTCTCGGCCAAAGGATATACATGTTATACTTAGGTTTTCAGTTTGTACAAGTGGGGCCCGTGAGTTTGTGATCTTAACTGCTGGTTTGCTGTGATTCTCTGTTCATGGAGCATGCCTCCAAATCTCCCAGAGAAGAAGATCCGATCCACCAATCTTATACCCTTTTTTCAGCTGAATGTGGATAGCTGCTATATTTTTCTTGTCTGCCTATTTGTTTTCAATCAACCAATTAAACGTTTGGATTATTCCATTGAGAATACTCTTTGGAACGGTCCAAATGATCCACCAAGGTCCATTTGAGCAATGTCACCATGACTCTCAAGAATCGCTTTGATTTGGACTGACCGTTCCACTTCAGTTTCTCGTGGCCTCTAAATAATCTTTGATTGGAAAATTCTAGCAATTGTATTTTGATAAAATAGACAGTCTACCTTGATAAGATCTCCTATATTTAAAATTAGGTTATTTACTCCTTTAGAAGAAAATCACTAAGTTGTATTTAAAGTGGTTTTGTCAACTTGTCATTTTTAAGGTGGACAAATTTATCTCCTAAGTAATACTTACTGCGATTCTCAAATTAGTCACAAGAAAATTGACTAAATTTTAAAGTAGGCCTTTTTCAATATGTCCACTCAAGCCCAGCGATTTTCAAGTCATCATCATTTTAGTTTATGATCTGTTCATGTTGTTGCTTGCCTGATCAGTAAAACTCCTACTGCGTTAGATATCTGTATGGTGGAGATGTTGGAGAGAGGTGGCTTCCATCTCCAAGATGCTATCGTGAGCCTCGCGATCTTGTCATTTCATGAGTTGATCCACATATTTACACTCTCTTTCCAAACATTTCTTCCAAAGTGCTCTATTTAAGATCCTTTGTACTCCTAACCCTGTCCAATCATTGCAGGTTCTAGGGGAAACAGCTGGTTCCATGTTAGGCCGAGACTTGGAAGCTCTGATTCAGCGGTCAAGGGATTACAAGAAAGAGTATGGTGATTCGTTTGTGTCAGTTGAACATCTAGTTCTTGGTTTTGCACAAGATCGGCGATTTGGACAGCAACTATTTAAAGATTTCCAAATTTCTCTCAAGACTCTTACATCTGCCATTCAAGCTATAAGAGGACGCCAAACAGTTATTGACCAAGGTAACAATTGCTTCCCTATACCTGATTATCTCGAAACCTAAGCCAGCCTTTCATGTATTTCATTTTTCCTTATAATAGCCAGTGATATGAAGTAATGCATTAATTTTACCTTATTATTTTCTGACTATCCAAATAAAGGAGTTTGAACATAGCTTATATGCAACTTAATAATTAGCTGCTTTAACACATGCATTCAAATTATCTCACCTGTTGATTTTGAAAAAGATATTAGAACCCAAAATCCGTTGATGCCCAACACTTATTGGGCTTTATATCTCCTCCCATGTGTTGACTCGGGGCCAACGAGCTACTGATTTTCATTTTTCTCTCATGGTTGGTGAGAAGTTGTCCTCGAGTTGATATTATCTTTGTTGCTTGAATGGCATTTGTGGATATCAACAACATTGAGATAGGGGAGATTCCACGCTCCTGGTAGCTCAATCTTCTTTTCCTTCCATTTGTTGTATGTATATATTGAAAACTATTCCTTTCAGAGAAGACTAGTGACTAGCTTTCCTTTTTAAATAATGATTTGTCGATGCTCTCAACGGTTTTTACGGTTTGTTTTTTTTTTGTATGTTGCATTGCTAGCCTCTAGCTCTTCTATAACCTGTTTATATATATATATATATATATATATATATTCCAGATATATTGATGTCTTTTGGCCTTTGTCTACCTCGTGTTTTAAGCCAACTAGATCATCTTAATTGTAAAACTTCCATCCTTTAGCTCTCTAACCTAACAAACCTCTTACCTGTTCTTTCCTTTCCTCCATACAATATGTGGAATTAGTGTAACTCATTCCCCTCGTTGATTCCCCTAGCTCTCATAATAAGGGATTTTCTTTGGAAGGGCGCTGAAGAGAGGAACAAATTCCACATGCTTAGGTGGGACTAGGTATCTCGCCTGATTCAGGAGGGTGGTGCAGGCATAAGAAAGCTGGAGGATGCGAACTCCACTCTCCGTGGGAAATGGTGGCGGCAGTTCGGGTTGAAGGAAAACAACCTTTGGAGGGAAGTGATAGCCAGAAAATATGGGGTTGGTAGTGGGGGATAGTGAACGAAGGAATCATCCTTACGTAGAGCATCGACTAATTGAAAGTGGTCGCAAAGCTGGGCCCTTCTTTTAGGGAGGGGATTGGCTTCTACATAGGCAATGTAGAAATGATAAAATTCTGGTGATGCTTTGATGCAGGACATAAAATTCAAATATGATGTGCAAGAATTTAGGCTTAAGATCACATTAATTCAGAAACAACTACACAAATTCCATATCCCACATGAAAGTCAAAACATTCAATTTAAGGGGAATTTATGTGGGTCCAAGCCTACACAAGCTAGGGCTGGAACAATAAAAATTATAAGCCAAACGAATACTCAAAAGGAAATAGAATTCAGCCACACATGCATAGTAATCAGCCCCTAATCCAAGGGATTCCCCAATTTCAATTCGAGGAACCCTAGGATGAAAAAAAAAGAGAAAACAAATTATGGATAATGCAAACTAGGACTAGGGTTATGAAACTAGGTAAGAAAAAAGAAAAGAGAAGGAAATCCTGAACCTGGAACAGATCCCGCGTGCAGGCAGCGGGGCAGGGTACCGGTGCATGTGCGCAGAAGGGGGCCGCACGTAGGGAGGAGGCTCGAATCCCAAAAGGGACTTCTCGGCCTTGGTCAGCCAGGGGGTCCTCCAAACCCTTCAAATTTGATGGCGATCCGACGTACGGTTGAGATGCAGTGTTCCGTCGAAGTTTCAGCCCTTCTGCAGGGCCAGATTCTAGAAACTGGCTGTAGAAAGACAAACAACCACAAAACAAGTAGATTTGAGGCAAAGATGATCGAAGGATGAACGAAATAAGATGGAGGGGCGGATTGAGATAAACGTGGCTTCGCACCAGGATAGTTAGCCCTTCGAAAAGGGAGGACTTCGCACCCACTTGAATTTTTCCATAACTCAAAAGCTTAGAGAGTAGAAAAAAAACTTGCAGGAATTTTTATTAAACTTGAATGAATCAAATGAACTACAAGAGGTGCCTATTTATAAGGAAAACCCTATACCCTAAAACTCGCGCTATGTGTGCAACCTATTACTTGGCGATGAAGTAAACTAAAATAAAAACCAATCAAAGAAATCTAAAAGTGTTCATGATGTTCTAAATAACATAAATAAGCAAAACCTAATATATGAAATCCATCCGACTAGTGGGCCACGATCATGAGATCCCATGATGGGCTTTTCTTGACTATCGGGACCACTCTTTTGAATTAAAACTTCATCTTCTAAATAGGAGGCCATCCTTGGATGTCGTCATCGAGCCAGATTGACAGTGGGGCTCTCCTTTGTACATACGTGTGTAAGGGGGTGGTGTGCGTGCGCGTGGGCGACGTGTGGGCATGCGTGCACATGATGTCCTCATCAATTCTCCCCTGCTGCGAAGATTTCACCACTGGCGAAATAAAACTCCTGAACCGCTCTATGATGTCAGGATCAAGTCTCTGAAGTTCCTCCTTAGTGAGCCATGTGTTGTTTGAAGCTGGGCGGGACTTCCATTTAACCAGGTACTTTTGACACCCGTCGTCCGACGTTGAAACTATCTCATGGTCCAGGATATCCTCTATTTCCTCTCTAGGTGTGTGAAGGCTAGGTATAGGAGGTAGAGGCTGGGAAGAAAGGTCGGGAAGAAGCCATGGATTAAGTGGTAAATCTGGAGAATCAGGGTGGGTGGGTGAAGGGCTGGACAAAGTATCAGTGGGTCCCTGAAAAGCAACTAGATTCTCTACATTGAACGTGAAACTAATTTCCATGGAAGGTGGAAGATCTACCTCATACGCATTGAGACCGTTTCGTTTTATAATTTTGAAGGGTCCAGCGCTACACGCGTGTAACTTACTAATGGCCCCTGGAGAATACCGCTTGGGCCTGATGCAGATCATCACAGTCCCTGATATTGAGTTCTTTGAAACGTTTATGCTGGTTTGCAAAGAATTTGTAATGTTAATTACTAGTTATGATCTTTTGCCTGATTTCCTGATGCAATTAATGGATGTGATGCGCAAAAGATTCTACAGACTCCGACGGCCTATGGGATAATGACATAGGGACTAGATCAATAGGCTTCCTAGGCTTATAACCAGTAACGACTTCAAAAGGACTTGGACCCATGGACCTATTGACTGAACTATTGAATGCAAACTCGGTTATGGGTAGTACGGTGTCCCATGTCCTGGTATGCTCCCCCACTAAACATCGAAGTAAACTCCCTAGGCTCCTATTAACCACCTCAGTCTGGCCATCGGTCTGAGGGTGGTAGGCAGAAGAAAATTGGAGCCTAGTATTCATCATGTGTCATAGTGTCTTCCAAAAGTAACTTATAAATTGCACGTCACGGTCAGATACTATGGTTTTTGGTAACCCATGCAGTTTGACGACCTCACTAAAGAACAACTTGGCAACATGAGATGTATCGGAGGTCTTAGAACAAGGAATGAGGTGAGCCATTTTAGAGAAACGGTCCATGACAACAAATATGGAATTATGCTTCCAAATAGTCATGGGAAGTCCAAGCATGAAGTCCATACTAATGTCCTGCCAATGGATGAATGGGACGGACAAAGGTGTGTATAATCCTGTATTTTGTTTCCTTTGCCAGTTGACAAGTACGACATTGCCCTATAATTTTGGCCACGTCTTGCTTGAGGCTTGGCCAATGAAATCTATTCTCCACTAACGCAATGGTCTTGTCTCGACCGAAATGACCCGTGACCCCTCCCGAATGTAACTCTCAAACAAGAAAATCGCGGAGGGACATGCGTGGTATGCACAAGCGGTCACTCCTAAACAAATATCTGTACAAAATCAAATACTCACTATTAGCTCCTGACGGAGTCTCTAACAACAACGTGTACACAACTCTGAAATCTGGACACTCAGAATATTCTTCTTTGATGCGCTCAAGGCCCGTAACTTCAACGCTCATGGAGTTGAGTAATGCGACTCGACGACTCAACGCGTCGGCAGGCTTATTCTCTACACCGGCTCGTGCTTATGCATAAAAGTGTACTCTTGAAGGAATTGAACCCACTTGGCATGCCTGAGGCCTAATGTCTTCTGAGAGTTCAAGTATCTCAAGGCCTCGTGATCTGAGAACAAGACATTCTTGCGGTAATAGGTAATGACGCCAATGGCGTAGTGATTGCACTACCGCATAGAACTCCTTGTCATAGGTGGAATATCTTTGTTTCGCCTCATTCAGTTTCTCACTAAAAAAGGTGATAGGGTGTCCTTCCTGACTAAGTACTCCTATGCTGACACCTGATGCGTCACATGCGACTTCAGAAGCTTTTGAAAAATCTGGAAGTTGCGTGATTGGAACTTCGGTTATCTTGACCTTTATCTCCTTGAAGGCCTTTGAGGCTACCTTTGTCCATTGAAACTCTCCTCTTTTTTCTTTTTCTTTTTTTTTTATGCAATCCGTGATGAGAGCCATAATGGAACCGAAGCCTCGAATGAACTGCCTATAGAAGGTGGCTAAACCGTGAAAGCTGCGCACCTCATGAATATTGCGGGGTTCAGGCCAATTGACGATGGCTTTGACCTTCTCCGGATCCGCCGATACGCCCTCAGCTGACACAATAAAACCTAAGAAGATCACACTACTAGACCAAAACGCACACTTCTTTAGGTTGGTGTATAACATTTCGGCCCCAAGGATCCCACAAACCCGCCTCAAGTGGTTGAGGTGTTGCTTCTTGGTCATGCTATAAATCAAGATATCATCAAAATATACGACCTGGAACTTCCCCATGAAGGGCCTCAACACTTGGGTCATCACATGCATGAGAGTGCTCGGGGCGTTAGTTAACCCAAAGGGCATAATTAGCCATTCGTATAGCCCATCCTTTGTCTTGAAGGCCGTCTTCCACTCATCACCTGACCTACTGATTTGGTTTTTACACTCTTGAGGTCAATTTTTGAGAAGATGCTAGCATTGACCATAATATTCCAACATGTAGCAAGGACTGCGATATAGAAACCATGTACTTATAGATGATTTTGTTAATGGGCCTACTATCATCAACACATCCTCCATGTACCATCCTTCTTAGGTGTAAGAATGTGCTGCACAACTACGACTCATGCTCTATCGAATGTAATCATTAGAATGTTTAATCTGCCTCTTCAACTTGGAGTACTCCTTTGGGTTTTTTAATATTTTCAAGTTTGCATAATTTTGGCCCCTTGATTAAATCAATGGCATCTATTATTATCCCTCATGTTTTGAAGCTCATTAGTACCATTTGATGTATTAATCATAGTAGAACATTTTAATGTGCATTTTACAGATTTGGGGTGCCATTTTATATTTTTTTAATATTTTTCTATTTACGCATTTATTTAGGCCCTTTTTTAGAAAATTCGAAAATCCATTTTTAAATTATTCTTTTGCTGTTTTAATGATGTCATATGATGTGTTAATCATAGTAGAACATGTTAATGTGCATTTTACAGATTTGGGGTTCCATTTTATATATTTTTTATATTTTTTTCTATTTACGCATTTATTTTGGCCCTTTTTTTGAAAATTCGAAAAATCATTTTTTAAGGATTCTTTTGCTGTTTTAATGATGCCATATGATGTGTTAATCATAGTAGAACATGTTAATATGCATTTTACAGATTTGGGGTTCCATTTTATTTTTATATTTTTTTCTATTTACGCATTTATTTTGGCCCTTTTTTGAAAATTCGAAAAATCATTTTTAATGATTCTTTTGCTGTTTTAATGATGCCATATGATGTGTTAATCATAGTAGAACATGTTAATATGCATTTTACAGATTTGGGGTGCCATTTTATATATTTTTATATTTTTTTCTATTTACGCATTTATTTCGGCCCTTTTTTTGAAAATTCGAAAAATCATTTTTTAATGATTCTTTTGCTGTTTTAATGATGCCATATGATGTGTTAATCATAGTAGAACATGTTAATGTGCATTTTACATATTTGGGGTGCCATTTTATATATTTTTTCTATTTACGCATGAATTTTGGCCCTCAAAAATAATTGCAAACACCTAAATGTAAGATATTTTCATATTACATTCATTCTAATATATCTATCATTGATAGTAGATAGTTAGAAAATTAAATATATGAATTTTGTAGTCAAATTCAGGTTATCTGGTTCAAATTCATCAGACAGTCCGATACAACTTCTTACCAAAGAGTGGACCGTTACATCACCATAAACATGTTCCAATTTATAAATGAATGCATATTTGGAATGCTTAGAATATTCCGGATTTAATCCATATTTTTTTATATTTTTTTAGCAAAAAAAAAATTTATGCACCGTTACGGGCCGTTACGCCCCCGTATCCGTATCTGTTTCGGAGGATCCCACAAACCCGCCTCAAGTGGTTGAGGTGTTGCTTCTTGGTCATGCTATAAATCAAGATATCATCAAAATATACGACCTGGAACTTCCCCATGAAGGGCCTCAACACTTGGGTCATCACATGCATGAGAGTGCTCGGGGCGTTAGTTAACCCAAAGGGCATAATTAGCCATTCGTATAGCCCATCCTTTGTCTTGAAGGCCGTCTTCCACTCATCACCAGGGCGTATACGGATTTGGTGATAACCACTCTTGAGGTCAATTTTTGAGAAGATGGTAGCATTGACCATCATATCCAATATGTCATCAAGACGCGGTATGGGAAACCGGTACTTGACTGTGATTTTGTTGATGACCCTACTATCTACACACATCCTCCATGTACCATCCTTCTTAGGTGTAAGAAGGGCAGGCACAACACACGGACTCATGCTCTCTCGAATGAAACCCTTCTCTAGTTCTTTAATCTACCTCTTCAACTCAGCGTACTCCTTTGGGTTCATTCTGTAATGCAGGAAGTTTGGTAGTCGCCCCAGTGATTAAATCAATGGCATGCTATATATCCCTCATAGGGGGAAGCTCATTCGGTAGATAATCAGCAAAGACATCACGAAACTCATGTACTAACTAAATGACCTCACTAGGTAACTCTACGCTAGTTTCTGGTACACTCTCCCTAGCCACAAGGGCGTATACCATTGAGTTTGCCTTCGTTTCTCGCTCAAAGTCTTTGGCATTCAAAATATGGAGTGGTTTGAACTTGGACTTCGACTCCCTCACTTCTTTTGGGCCGCTCACACCACTCTGTGTGGTGGACTCCTTTCCAGTCGTATTCTTGTGTGGTAGAGGATTTAGCTTGACCTTCTTGCCCTCAAACCAGAACGTACACACATTTGAACGACCAAATATGGTGACATCCTTGTCATAGAGCCAAGACCTACCCAGAATGATATGACCCACATCCATAGGGACAACATCACACCAAATTGTCTTTATATGATCCAAACTGAATAAGGACAAGACAGCAGTGCGAGACTGGAATAGATGGCTCATAAACCCAGGAGACTCTGTAGGGCTGAGGATGAGCTTGCAGCTTCAAGCCCAAACGACTCACAGTGCTAGTCGATGCCACGTTGGCAGAACTACCACTATCCACGATCATCTTACAGCTATTTTCCCCACATTTTGCATAGAAGATCGTGTTGCAGCGCCAGTCATCAATGTTCTTAGCTTGAGCCAAAGCGCAACGCATAATTGCTAGGGTCGCAGACTCTTGCGTTCCCTCTTCCTCATCACTAGGGGTTTCGACTGGCTCATATTCCTCCTCACCATCATTCTCTGGGGGCACTACTTGCCCATCAATAAGGAGTACTTTGGTGCCCTCTCTCGTGTCGCACTGGTGAGCAAAATGACCAAACCCCTGACACTTAAAATACATAGTGGCCCCACTTCCACGTGAACTAAATTCGACAATCTCTTTACCCTTATCATCCTTGGGCCTGGATTGAGCATTATTGGAAGGTTTGTTTTGGAATCCCGTGTTAAGTCTAGTCCCAGAGGGGTTGGCCTTAGCACCGGACTTACGAAAGTCAAACCGCCTTCCCACAGATGCTTTAAGGTATTGCTCCATGTCTAACACTACTTGGTATAACTGTTCAATAGTGTCTATGCCTTTGGTGAGCAATTCTCTCCTGATGTCAGGACGGAGGCCCATTTTAAAACGAGCAAGGATAAGTACTGGGTCCTCATCAACCTTACAACGGGTTGAGTACTCTTTGAATTTCTCGATATAGTCCGCCACGCTGATGGAACCCTGTCGAAGAGATTGTCATTCCTCAATCAACCGTAGGCGATAAGAGAGAGGGAGGTATTTCTTTTTAAGTGTTTCTTTCATTTCTCCTCAATGGACTATTGGGAGTTCCCTCACTCTTTCTTTCTTTCGCTCAACTGTCACCCAAAACCTCTTTGCTTGGCCCACAAGCTTCATCTTGGCAAATCGGACTCGTTAAATATCTGACATGTCATACCACTCAAAATAGTGGTCCATATCCGCCAACCAATCTAAAAAGGCTTTAAGGTCTAAGTGGCCATCAAATATAGGGGTATCCACTCTAACTCCCTTGAGGAGTTGTACATCTGGGTCATATTGATCATGATGTCCTTCTCGGGGTGGGTGCACAGGTGCGCGCCCATGACTAACTCCTTGGCTGCTTCCATTCCTTGGCCTAACCTCCTGACCGACTGCCTGAGATTGAGCATCTTCCCCATTGGTGGGGTTTGCCTCGAAGGAGACCTCTATTTGGTCAAAGCGTTTATCTCTGTGTTGTTCCAAGTGCTTACTCAAGGAATCAACCTGCTGGGTTAACTTAGTCACTGCTTCTTGCAGTTGCTCCATGTTTAGTGTGGGGTGTAAACTGAAATCACAACCCGTACGTGCGGGCATACACTGACTCGCTAAACCTAAGGACCTTCTACGGCGACTATATGCATCTAAAAGAACTACATGACATTATGAGACTATATAAAGGAGACTACACACCGTTACTAAAATTCAGCAACATATATCAGGGACTACGGTCTTCTAGCAACTATATGTGATGAACTGGATGCATGAAGGACTCAAACAAACTAAACCCTAAATATGTGATGTATTCTCCTATAAGAACCCTAAGCTCTAATACCAAATTTTATGCAGGACATGAAATTCAAATATGATGTGCAAAAATTCAGGCTTAAGATCACATTAGTTCAAAAACAACTACACAAATTCCATATCTCACATGAAAGTCCAAACATTCAATTTAAGGGGGAATCTCTGCGGGTCTAGGCCTACACAGGCTAGGGCTGGAACAATAAAAATTATAAGCCAAATGATACTCAAAGGGAAATAGAATTCAGCCACACATGCATAGTAATCAGCCCCTAATCCAAGGGATTCCCTAATTTCAATTCAAGGAACCTTAGGATGAAAAAAAGAGGAAACAAATTATGGATAATGCAAACTAAGACTGGAGTTATGAAACTAGGTAAGAAAAAGGAAAAGAGAAGGAATTCCTGAACTTGGAACAGATCCCGCGTGCGGGCAACGGGGCAGGGTACTGGCGCATGTGCGCAGAAGGGGGCCGCATGTAGGGAGGATGCCCGAATCCCAAAAGGGACTTCTTGGCCTTTGTTGACCAGGGGGTTCTCCAAACCCTTCAAATTTGATGGCGATCCGACGTACGGTTGAGGCGGGGTACTCCGTCAAAGTTTCAGCCCTCCTGCAGAGCCAGATTTTGGAAACTGTTTGTAGAAAAACAAACAACTAGAAAAACAAACAACTACAAAACAAGTAGATTTGAGGCGAAGATGATCGAAGGATGGACGAAATAAGATGGAGGGGCGGATTGGGTTAAAGGTGGCTTCGCACCATGGTAGTTAGCCCTTCGAAAAGGGAGGGCTTCGCACCCACTTGAATTTAGGCCTTCGAAAAGGGAGGGCTTCACATCCACTTGAATTTAGGCCTTAAAAAAGGGAAGGCTTCGTACCCACTTGAATTTTTCCACAACTCAGAAACTCAGAGAGTAGAAAAAAACTTGTAGGAATTTTTATTAAACTTGAATGAATCAAAAGAACTACAAGGAGTGCCTATTTATGGGGAAAACCCTATACCTCAAAACTCGTGCCATGTGCGCAACCTATTACTTAGCGATGAAGTAAATTAAAATAAAAATCAATCAAAGAAATCTAAAGCGTTCATGATATTCTAAATAACATAAGCAAAACCTAAAATATGAAATCAATCCGACTAGTGGGCCACGATCATGAGATCCCATGATCGGCTTTTCTTGACTATCGGGCCCACTCTTTTGAATCAAAACTTCATCTTCTAACTAGGAGGCCCTCCCCGGACATCATCATCGAGCCAACTTGACGGTGGGGCCCTCCTTTGTACGTTTGTGCGTAGGGGGGTGGTGTGCGTGCGCGTGTGGGCGGCGTGCAGGCGCGCATGCACACGATGTCCTCATCATGCTTGGTCCAACGAGCAAAAGCGCAAGGATGCTTTCCCTACCCTAGCTAGGATAACCCAGGAGGCGGATATCTGCATAGCGTGGTTTTTCTCATTATGCATAGGTAGAGTGGTTTGGTCTCTTCCTCCTCGTAGAAATCTGACTGATGAGATGTTGAGAGAGTACCTACATCTGCTAGATTGCCTTCAAAATTCCTATCCTTCGGTGGGAGAAAAGGATCACTTGGTTTGGAGGAAAGAGAGTTTACTATGTTTCTCAGTCAAGCCATTCTTAAATCTGATTTGAGGAAGACACAAGGGAATTAGGGTGAAGCTCAGCTTTCATTTATAAGTGCGGGGCACCTCTGAGGGTGGCGGCATTTGCTTGGTTAGTGGGAATAAATGAAGTCTAGCCATAGATAATCTTCAAAAGAGGAAAATGATGCTTCCAAATGTGTGCTTGATGCGCATGAGGAGCGTAGAGTCATTGGATCATCTTTTTGTTTCGTGTCCTTTCGAGTGTAGGACAGGTTCTTTGCCATCTTCAAAATCCCGCGGTTGATGCAGAATTCTTCCGACCTCCTTCAATATAAGCATGGACCCTAAGTTCTTTCCAATTTGCCACACAATGTTGAAATTTAAGTTACTACTTAAAACCCAAAAGCTCTCCCATTTGGATAAGATCTCTAGCCTAAGCTTTGTTTATTCCTGTTCGTTGTCTTGGAACCCACAGTTGTGGTATATTTGTTTCATTTGGATTACTATAAGTTTAGACATAAAAACCGCTTCATCATCATATCTTCTTAAGCTTTTAAATGGTAGATTGGTGAAAGTTTTACAATTGGTTCTTAGTACGACATGAATTTCCTCTTCTACTCGGGCACTTGGAACCAATGTTCGAAATATTGATACTATCGGCTAATATATCGGCCGATATTATCGTTATTGCCCCCCAGCAAAACGAAACCCACGCGATAACCCCCGAAAGATTTTTAAAAAAAAACCCAAAATCCAGATATCGCACAATATATCGTCGATATCGCACGATTTCCTCCATTATTTTCGGATATCGACAGACGCACTCACAGACGCTCACGGGTTGATTGCAGGGGACTCACGAGTCCCAATGTAGCCAACAACCTGTAACGACCATAAAAAGCCGATGTGGGGTTGTGGAGAATAAAAAAAATGAATTTAAAAAAAAAAGAAGAGAAATCAGAGAGTACCTGTAGGCTGTAGTGAAGATTGGTGATCGGAGGTGGGCCATTCGACAAGTACGATTTTCCTCTTTCTTCAATGATTTTTCTCGCTATTTTCTTGAATTTCCCTCTTTCTTCACTGATTAGAGTGTCTGTGGGGATTTCTCAGAGATTCCGGCAAGAAATCAGGCCGGATTGAGGAACCCTTCCTTTCGGAATGAGAATCTTCGCCGCGAACATCGCTCCAGAACCCTTGCGTTCGTGAAGGAGAGGGAGAGGGGCGCGGATGGGGTGAAAATGGGATCGGATTGCGTGGTGGGTTACCCAGTATGCTCTTATCGTACTCAGTAAACTCAGTTGGAATGTATGTGGTCTAGCCACGCTGTCCATCTGTTTTCCCATCTAATTTAAGGGGTTGTTCCCAAAATTTAGGAATATTAAAAGATCATACCACAGGAAACAGTGGTGATACTGATTTTCACCGTTGAAACCTTTCTCGGCCCTGCAGTGATGTTTATTGGTCATCCAAACCGTTAATAAGATCGTACAGACGTGAATGAAGGGAAAATACGAATATAAGCTTGATCCAATCATCCAAGACTTCTATGGCCCTCAAGAAATTTTCAACGGTAGATGTTCAATTCAACTGTTTTCTACGGTGTGGCCCATTTGAACATTGTATATGTTTTATTTTTGGGCTAAACACTGAAATTATCTGGTAAAATGGATGGACGGATCGGATAAAATACATAAATCATGATGGACCTCACAAAGCTTAATTAGTATGGTAAGCGTAGTGAGTGAGTTAGTACGCAGAGGTCATTTACTTAAGTGACGTCACCAAGTTTTGTGGGTCCGACGATAATGTATGGGTCATATCCACACCGTCCATTCATTTGGAAATATTATTATAGGGCATGACACAAACATTTAGGCAAATATCATCTTGATAAAAAACTCTTGTGGCCCTCAATAAGTTTGTAATGGTGGGCGTCACTCTCTCCACTGTTGTCTGTGGTGGGGTCCACTCGAGCTTTGGATCTGACCCATTTTTTGGCTCATGCCATAAAATGATCTCTTCAAATGTATGGACGGTGTAGATACAAAAAATACATCATGGTGGGACCCACATTACTTGGTGACGTTGCTTGTGCCTCATCAATGAGGGGCCGATCATACAGACGTGGTGACATCGCTTGTGATTGGATTGCGTACTAAGTTACTCATTATGCTCTTATCGTACTGAGTAAACTCTGTTGGGCCCACCGTGATTGCACGTGGTTTATCCACGCCGTCCATCTGTTTTTACTAATCATTTAGGTGTTGAGCCCAAATTGAAGCATATCCACAACTCAAGTGGGCCATACCACAGGAAACAGTGGAACTATTAATTCCCACCATTGAAACCTTTCTAAGGCCTACAGTGATGTTTATTTGTCATCCAACCTGTTAATAAGATCAATCGGACATGGGTTAATGGAAAACACAAATATCATCTTGATCTAAAACTTCTGTAGCCCCCAAGAACCTTTCAACAGTATAAATTCAATTCACACTATTTCCGTTGGTGTGTTCCACTTGAGATTTTGATAGACTTCATTTTTGGGCTAAAGCCCTAAAATTATTTGTTAAAATGGATGGATGGAGTGGATATGCATGAATGAGGGTTAGCCCCACAGAGTTTACTTAGTGCGCTTAGGTTATGCAATCAGCTTCCGCGCGGAGGAAACGGATTGGCTACTCCCCCTGCCACCAGCCAATGGTTGGTGGTTGGTGCTCTGTGGGCCCCACCATGATGTATGTGTTTCATCATTGCTGTCTGTCTATTTTTATAGATCATTTTATGTTATGAGAGAAAAAATGAGGTATATCGAAATATAAAGTGTACCACATTACAGGAAACAATGTTGAATGAACGTTGACCATTAATAACGTTTTGGGAGCCATAAAAGCTTTGGATCAAGCTGATATTTATTTTTTCCCTTCATCTAGGTCTTTATGACCCAATCAACAGATTGGATGTCAAATAAACAGTACAGTGGGCCTTAGGAGGATTTTAACGGTGGATATCCAATCATTATTGTTTTCCTGTGGTGTGGTCCACTTGAGATTTATATCCCTATAATTTTTTGTGTCAATCCCTAAAATGATCCGTAAAAATGGATGAACGGAATGGATGAAACAAATAAATTATGGTGGGGCCCACAGAGCACTGACCACCAGCCACGGGGCTGGTGTCAGGGGGAGTAGACAATCCGTCTCCTCGCGCGGATTTGTAGTACGCAGATTAGATACTGATAGGTTGCGTAGCCAGATTGGCTACTGAAGTGACGTCACCAAGTTCTGTGGGGCCCACCATGATGTATGTGTTGTATCTACACCGTCCATCCATTTGGCTAGATCATTTTAAGGCATGAGACAAAGAATGAGTCAAATCCAAATCTGGAGTGGACCCCTCCAACAGAAAACAGTGGGGAGAGGGACGCCAACCGTTGAAACCTTCTTAAGGTCCACTATGATGTTTATCTGAGATCCAACCTGTTTATAAATTAAGACAGACATGAAAGAAGGGAAAAAAACAAATTTCAGCTTGATTGAAAACTTTTCTGGCCCTTAGAAATTTTTAATGGTGGGCGTCACTCTCTCCACTGTTTTCTGTGGTGGAGTCCACTGGAGCTTTGGATATGACTCATTCTTTTTCTCATGGCCTAAAATGATATCTACAAATGGATGGACGATGTGGATACAACACGTACGTCATGGTGGGCCCTACAGAACTTGGTGACGTCACTTCAGGGTCCACCATGTCATTTATTTTCCATCTGACCTGTTGATATGTTCATATACACCTGTATGAAGTGAAAATATGTTGAGAATAAAACAGTCACAGCTAGGGCTGTACGCGAATTGAGTTAGCTCGTTTATCTCGCTCGACTCCACTTGAAAAAACTTGATTCGAAATTGGGTTCCAGTCGGCTCAAGCTGATTTTTTGAGCTTAAAAAATTTCTGAACATAGTTATAGAGCTTGCCTGAGCTCAACTCAACTTGGATTGAATCCAACTCGAATCGAACTCAGATTGAAGTAGTTAGTCAACTTGGTTACTTTGATATTGATGTTACTCTCCAAGTGTTTGATAAAATAACTCAAGGAAGGGTAGCGGGTGGCAAAGAAGGTATTAATATAAAAGAAATATCATTCTTTTCTTGATATTTATGTTGCTTAGAAGATATTTCATTTAAATACTTGTAAAACCGTTATTATATATAGTGAGATTTTGAAGGCACAGTTGATGTATTTATGAAAATGTTGTATAGGTGAACTTGGCTCAATCTTGGCTTGAACTGACCCGAGATACATTTGAATTGAGCTGAGCTGACCAGTCAGACTCGAGGATTGACCCAAGCCGAGTAGGAGATGAATCAGCAAATGGCCGAGCTTTGACTCGGTTCGACTCGTGTACACCTCTAGTCACAGCTCTATAGGGTAAAACATGCTGTAAATGTAAAATCCATCATTCATCTGGTGATCCATACATACAAAATATAGGCCTGTCCGTGTGCTTGCACAGACGGTGTCCTCGTCACCCTGTGAAAGGAATTTGAGTATATTCTCTCTCATCCACACAAATAAACATAATAGATTAGGGTATAAGAGGCTTTAGAAGCTAGTGTATTGTCACTACAATATGAAGTTACGAGAAAGGCTGCTCCACACGAAAGGAAGAAGAAAAGCGCGAGAAGACCCACTGGACCTGATGATGTCGGACAACATGCATATGTTGAGGATGTGGAGGATGACCCAGTTTACCAGTGGGTAGGGCTGTACACGAACCCGGCTAGCCCGGTTAACTCGCTCGACTCGGCCCGACCCGGAACTGAGTTCGGGTCGGGACGGGCCATTTTCTTCAGCTCGAAATTGAGTTCGGGCCGAGTTCGGATAGGTCCCAATTCGGCCCGACTCGACCTGGCCCGACTCGGTCGAGTGGTGTGTGTGTATATATATATATATATATATATTCAAAACCCTACCCGTCGCTTTCCCCTTTACCCTTTTGGGATAGTTCACCGCCCATCTTTAAAGTTACCGTGACTCATCCACCTCACAGACGTATAACTTGAACGGCCTAGATTCATCCAAATGTAAAAAGGAATTATAATGTCCTGATTAGTTAGATTTTTTTTGAAGTCTATAGTTCAACTATCTAAACCGTCGATCGAGGGCCTTGTAATGAGATGCAGATTACGTGCCAAAGCCCTTCCCATGAACTTGCTGTAAGGTCCGAAACTGGCCCGAACTCGCTCGATTGCTGACCGGGTCGAGTTCGGGTTGGAAATGTTGGCCCGGTGACCAGGCCGGGCCAGGTTCGGGCTGGGTTTGGCTGGTGACCGGGCCGAGCCGGGTTGAGCCCAGTTCGACTCGGATCGACTCGTGTACACCCCTACCAGTGGGTTAGGTCAGATGACTTGGATACCTCAGATGGGTGACCAGAGTCACATGTTGCGGCGGAAGCAGAGATACAAGGGATTGATGTTAACGCACATGTGGAGCAGCAGAAGTCTCCTGCCGAGGCATTCGACCCATTGACGAGGAGGCCAGAGGGCAGCCCACGTTAGTCACTATCATGCGGGACACGTGGCGGGGAGACATTGTTTGACACCGAGACTGAGTCAGAGAATGATACGGAGAATGAGTCCGGTGATGATGATGGTGGCGATAAGGGTGAAAATGACTCTAATGATAGTAAAGATGATGATGATGATGATGGTGATGGGGATGGTGGCGACGTGGGTGGGAGTCAGGGTAAGAGGCCTCTTAGCCCTTTCACCGGAGAGGAGAATTTCGATCATTCTGCGCAGGACCCTGACCATGGTTCTCGTCTAGGAGAACCACGACCCCGTCTTATTTACAATAAGACATACACGCATCAAAAGCTACTGCAGAAAAAGCAGACATAAACTTTCAGATTTTGAGGAGTTGCTACTGACAAAATGTCTGAGGGACACAAGCGTTCATGGCAGACAAGGTGACTCTAGATTTGGATCACGGACGAGGGAGGGGAGCTCAAGTTACAGGCCACAACATGAATCTGGATCACAAACACAGGAGAGTAGCTCGAGTTCTGTGCCATAGTATGGGCATGGATATGGACCTAGTGGATATGCGACGAGTGACTCCAGCAGTTACGACACATCATTTTTCAACCATGGTTAGAAGTTCACTTTTGCATATGGGCAGGGATATGAGCAGCAGTATGGATATGACCAACAATATGGATACCAAGGATCTTCATATGTGTCATTCCCAGATCCATATCAGTTACAGATTGTGACGATTACGCAGTACCCATGGATGGGCATATTGATTCAGTTCGGAGAGGATGAGTACTAGCATTATGTCAGGGAGTATCTTAACTGGTACCACTTTACTATGACTTGGGCATAATATTATCGATTCGTGGAGTAGCAGTACCATGACTAGCCCCGTCGAGATGGAGGAGATGATGATTATGAGCCACCACGCAACTCTATGTGGGTCTAGACCATAACTAGTTCCCATCATTGATATGTATATTCCTCAAATTTTACTTCTTCAATTCTTCTTTTGCTTTTTAATGAATTGGTTGTGTTTTCATACATGACTATGATATATTTATAAATATCATCCATCCAATTTAAATATAGTTGCATTAGGTCAGTTAAACATCGCATAGCTTAGGACCCTATACAAAGGAAAATTATTATGTGCATCTTTTTTTTAAGATGTTATGATTTAAAAGTGTGTATTAAGGGCTTTTTTAACAATCCCCAAAGTTTCATTAAAAAATTCAACCATTTTCCCAATGTTTCCCTATGTTTCCCAAAAAGTGCGATAAATTATGCGATACAAACGATATATCCTGTGCGATAACCGATATATATCTGTATCCCAAGGGTGCAATACATAGTGCGATACCGATATTTCGAACACTGCTTGGAACTGGCCATGGTGGTGGCTCATATCTACCATGGCTTATATCAAAATGAGACTTTCAAATATTGCCCAGGTTCGTCGGCAAAGACTATAGACTTATTATGTGCTCAATGTTGCGCCTGGCTGTTCATAACAACCGAGTGTATTGCAAACACAAAAATAAGTTAACAGAGTTTTTCTATGAATTTCTTCTGTAGCATCATATTGTGTACTTAATTCGAGCATAGCTTCATGGTGGTCTGGACCATTTATTGTGTGCATCGACTTTTTGAGTGTGGAGATATGGTGCATCCTTAGAATCACACCAAGATGCCCCCGCATTACCAATGAAATTGGAGGTGCAAAGTGATTATAACTAAAAGAGCCCTTATTGTGTGATTCTTAGAAGATCTCAATTTCTAGAAATAAATTTTTGTTCTGAATGAAAATTTATAGCTCGCAGAACTGACTTCTGAGCAACCAAATTTGCCTGTTCACAGAGATATAAAAAGAAAACAAGGGTTTCATATACATTTTTCTAACTTTATCTTGTATGCTTAAGATTTTGTAAGCCTAAACTACGGGTTACTAAACTTTTAACAACTCACAATTATTTTGTAACAGATCCTGAGGGGAAATATGAGGCCTTAGATAAATATGGGAAGGATTTAACAGCTATGGCACGAGCAGGGAAACTTGATCCTGTTATAGGGAGGGATGATGAAATACGACGATGCATACAAATTCTTTCGAGGAGAACAAAGAACAATCCTGTGCTAATTGGTGAGCCGGGGGTTGGTAAAACTGCGATTTCCGAAGGGTAAGAACCACAAGCTTTGTTATTTCTTGTTATATGTCAGAGATGTAAAACATTTGTCTTATTGTCTTCTTTGTATGAAGTTGCTACATCCTATAGGCTCATCACTGACCATTTTTTAAACCTATTTTTGTCAGTCTTGCCCAAAGAATTGTCCAAGGGGATGTGCCTCAAGCTTTGATGAACCGCAAGGTTTGTTCTTTTCCTTCTTAATGATTTTGTAATTACTTTTAACTTTGCATGGTGACAACTAGTAGCGAGTCGATAAAAAATAGGTAGTCCACAGCCCAAATTGATGCCATATTAATTTAGTTGCCCCTTCAGTTTGAAGGTAAGCAAGGTTTGTTCTTTTCCATCTTAATGATTTTGTAATTACTTATAACTTTGCATGGTGACAACTAGTAGCAAGTCGGTAAAACATAGGAAGTCCAAGGCCCAAATTGATGTCATATTAATTTAGTTGCCACTTCAGTTTGAAGGTATTTAACAATTATCACAATGATTATCACTAGCAAAAGGTTACGCACATACCTGACGGATCAAAATTGTGACCCTCCCCGATCTTTACAGATGTGATGGGAAGCAAAAGCATTTTTTGCCACTCCAATTTGGACGGGCTGTGCTGTGAACGATCCAATAATTGTTCAATCTATATGGTGCACATGGATGCTTTATAGGCTTTTTTTAACATCCTTTATTGTAGAAAAATGATCGAACTATCAAAGACCATTCGTTCCTTGAAAATTTAGCATAGTTCCGTTTATGGTGCACCATCTAAAGATAACACCTACCCAGCATTCTTACAACTAAGAACAAGTTGGCTATATCTGAGATTACAGAGCATTTCACCTAATGCACCCTATAGGAAAAAAAAAGAAGAAAAAATCTTGCATGCTATCCAAACTCATAACTCGAAATGCAGAATCTGCTTCAAATGTGTGCATCATGTTTATGAGGAATGTAGAATCTGTTGATCAACTACTTATGTACTCTATCTTTGCTAGATTTGTTTGGGAATATTTCTTTGACCAATTCCACTGTTGCTGGGTTTACCAGACTTGATTGGGCCAGGGGAGGGGGTTGCATTGAGGAACGAGGTTGTGGAATCTTGCTCTCACTGGTTTGTGGGCTATATGGACTCCTGGTCTGGTGTGTTGTAATTTGGGCATAGATGCCTCATATATGCCATCTTATCTTCTTTAATAAATCCATTAGTTTTTTTTAAAAAAAAAAAAACCATCCAGGGTAAAATTAAATAGGTGGAAAACGTTACTTTGGGAAGGTCAAGGAAGCAAAAGATTAGATGGTGCAAGAAAGGTGCTATTGTTAATCCAGGATTGGGGTTCTTAGCCCTCCTGTGGTTGGGTCTGTTTTGGTTTTCATTTTCATTGTTGCTGTCTTTGCCTTTGGCTCTTTAATAAGATATCAATTCTCCAAAAAAAAAAAAAAAGAAAAAAAAAAAAAGAAAAGAAAGAAAGAATAAAGAATTAGACTTAAAGGAAGAATTTGCACCCTTGTCAGATAATAAAAATTTCCGATCCCAACTTTAGCTTGTGTACAAAAACAAGTTAAAAAGAAGAGGAAATCAAGTGGCCGCCGATCTATGGGGATTTGGCTTAAAGAGGCTAATGAGAACACAATATTTCCATGAGATTGCAAGTACTATGCAGAGTATTAATTGGATACAGAGTGTCTTGGTCAATATGGAAAGAAAATATTTATAAGGAGGCTTTATGTGGCTCTAATGTTGACTTCTAGCCATTCTCCACGACGGGGTTAGGTTTGACCAAAGCGCAATAACTTGGATGTCGATGGTATTTTAGCTAAAGATGCCAAATGCCTAGAAAATCCATTTGAGGAAGATGAAATTGAGTGAGCAATTTCATCCTTGGGGAGTGATAAGGCTCCTGGGGTAGACAGGTTCCCTATTGCCTTCTTCCAAACTTTTTTGAACAATGTTAATGGAGAGCAGATGGCTTTTATTTTGATTTTTTTTTCTTCAAACGAGGTCACTATTTCATTCAGTGTTTATCCCTAAGAAACATGATTCCTGCTACTAGATTTTTTTGCCAAGTGTTGGGGAAGTAATCTCCTAGTCTCAATGGGCCCTTATTTTTGGTAGGTTGATCTTGGATGATGCATTAATCGCTCATGAATGCATCGATTCGAGGTACCGCGGAGGGAAGACTGGTGTTTTATGCAAGCTTGACATGTAGAAGGCATAAGGCCATGTTGATTGGAAATTTCCTGACACGTTGAGGAGGTTTGTTTTTAGGGCTAGATGTTGGGTTTTTGAGTTCATTAGCTTTTTTAGGTACTCTATGTTGGTTAATGGCTCTCCAAAAGGCTTTTTAAGGGCTTGATGGGCTCACATCAAGGTGATCCACTTTTCTCGTTAGTTTGTGGTGGTTGGTTGTGGTTGATGCCCTAAACAAAATGTTGGAAAAACAAATTTTAGTGTTTTGATCAACTGCATTGAAGTGGGTTAAAAAAGCTTCCAGGTTTCTCACCTTCAGTCCTGTGTGGCATTCTCCTCTTCTATGATGTTGAGGCCTGACAATCTGAGGAATGTTTTCTCTGTGCTTCAAAGTTGGTTTTGGCCTTAAGATAATATTCACAAAAAGCAATTTTCGTGTTAAATTGGATCCTGCAACAGTAGATAGCTTGCCATGGGGGTTTTTAGTTGTAGGTCAAGTATTCTTTTATCCTATTTGGGTCTTCCTTTGAGCATTTAGCTAAGCATCTATAAAGCAAGGTGTTGGGAGGATCAAAACTCAATGGAAAAGCAGATATTCATCATTTGGAGGAAGAATCACGCTTATTAATATGGCCTTTTCCAATGTGCCTTTATATTTTTATGCCCATATTTTGTAGAGATTTTCTATGAAGAGGCTTGGCTGATGCCCACAAGTAAGGATGTTAATGGGCCTGACTAGCCCGTCAGGCTTTCAGCCATAACCCTCTTTAGGCTGGGGTTGGGTTAGAGTATCACGCCTGAGGGACATGTCCAAGCTTAAAAATCAAGCCCGTTTATTAATTGGGCTGGGCTTGGCCTTTGTGTAAAGGCCTGTCAGCCTGAATCTGGCTTTGATCAGCCTGCTTGCTTACTCTTTTGTAATATATCTATATGTGTTTATACTTAATTCCTAATTTCAATGCCTGAAATTTGGCATTCTATATAATGCAATAAACTCTCCCCTTGAATACTATTCATTTTATGATAAAGATGTGCTTGTTGCAAGACTAGTGTGCAACACCTACGCTCCGTGGGCCATTGTAATGTTTGCGTGACATCTACTTTGTCTATCACTTGTGGCACATCATGTTAGGACATGACCCTAATAATCAGGCCGATTCAAAACTTAGGTCGGCCACACCATGGGGAACAACAGCAATGGAGATGCCCACAGTAGAAACCTTTTGTAGGAGTGAGGCTCAGTGTTGTTATATTCCATCCAACACGTTCATCAGGTGGGCTCCAACAACATGAAGAATCATATAAAAAAACTACCACAATCCAAACTTAATTTGGCCACATTGTGTGAATCTTGAGGTTTTAGTTGTGATTTTACATTTTTCTTGTGTTTTGGCGTAGTAGGCCTCCTCGCGGGAAGCCCACAAGGGCTTATATTAGCTTAGTGTTAGAGCATGCCTTTTGACTACACAAGTGTTGGATTAACCTTCTTCTTCTTATGTATGGTGGAAGAGTCCGGATCCTCTGCTTGACACAAACAGGAATTTTCTGTTTGTTGCAATGTGATTGGACCACATCATCAAAGATTGCATTTAATGCAGCAATGCTGACATCGTCAGTGATGACGTGGACCAATCACAATGCAGGAAAACAGGAAATCCCTGTTTGTGGCAAGTAGAGGATCCGGATTCATGTTGGAAATGGGTGCTTCAACTGACAAATGGAGTGGATTTTAGGCAAGCACCATGGCAGGCCCTATGTAACTCAAATGTTTCATGCTCTTCCATCAATAGACTTTCATAGGACAATTTTTTATTTTTTATTTTTTCTTTTAAGAAATGCTGCATAGAATTTCAGTCAAACTATCCCAATGCTAGTTGTGAGAGGGAGAAATATTGAGAATTAAACACCTGCAGGCAACAGTACCACTAGTGGTACAATACCATCCTTTCCACCAACATCCCATTTCTTCAGGACATCAGCACCATGACATGATCACTGTTTTTGAAAATCCAGATGATTCTCTCCAGAAGGGTTGTGTTGGTAGGAAAGAATGTACATTAACAAGCTGTGTACCTTGCCAGTAGATGATCTCTAGACTTTTAATTTGGGTTGCATGCCATGTAGAGCTGGGATTGGGCTCAGGCCAGACTTGGAATAAAGATCTTGGGCTGGGTTCGGGCCTCGAATAAAGATCTTGAGCCATGCTTGGGCCTATTGGTTTTGGTTCGGCATGGGCCTGGGTTGGGCTCCAATCAATGTTCTATATTGTGGGCTGGGCTTGGATTGCCTTGGCATTACCATAGCCTTGTCTGTTAACAACCCTATATGTGGTGGAGTGAAGTGTGCAAAGCGGTTAGTGAAGGCAAAGTTGGTATCAAAGATTCAAAGTGTGTTGATTGTTGTGCTTCTAGGGAAGTGGTTTTGGATGAGGATGGTCTATGGAATAGGGGCCAAAGCAATCTGTTTGATGAGGAATTGAATGATGGGATGGTATGTTGTACTGTCTGCAGAATAGGATTCCCTCTATGCATGAAAGTATGTTTGGTATGGAGTTTGGAGGGGTTAGGGAATTTTATTATTAAGGTGCTTAAAATCCCAAACACCTGAGAGCTCATGACTTATAGAATTTATTTCACAGGCTGTTGCCTTTGGTTGGCTGGTGGATAAGAATAAAGTGCTCATGGTTGACAACCTCTAGAAAAGACGCATTAACATCACTTATGCGTGTATTTGTCTCTTTGGGATGTTGGTATCAAAGATTCGAAGTGTGTTGGTTGTTGTGCTTCTAGGGAAGTGGTTTTGGAGGAGGATGGTCTATGGAATAGGGGCCAAAGCAATCTGTTTGATGAGGAATTGAATGATGGGATGGTATGTTGTACCGTCTGCAGAATAGGATCCCCTCTATGCACGAAAGTGATGTTTGGTATGGAGTTCGGAGAGGTTAGGGAGCTTTATTATTAAGGTGTTTAAAATCCAAACACCCAAGAGCTCATGACTTACAGAATTTATTTCACTGGCTGTTGCCTTTGGTTGGCTGGTGGATAAGAATAAAGTGCTCATGGTTGACAAACTCTAGAAAAGATGCATTAACATCACTTATGTGTGTATTTGTGTCTTTGGGATGTTGAGTACATATGCATTATACCTTCGCCAGGGCAGTTTAAGGGCGATTCGTCGACCTCTCTATATAGCTAGGCATTGCCTTGGCCCTTTCTTCTTGGGATGACATCGGGTGGCATTGGGAAAAAATGGACGGAGATCCTTTGGTCAATTTGACCAAATGTAATAGCCCGAACGATGGTGTTCAAGGATGCTCTTTTGTAATATTGTATGGTGTTGATTCCTTCCCATCACCCTCTTTTGCTCCTTTAATAAAGTTGTGTAACCTTTAAAAAAAAAAAAAAAAACCATAGAGATATTATAACCTAAAAACAAAAGAATCCTAAAACTAGTTTATAAATCTAAGTAGCATTTCCCATCGCTCGAAAGAAACAAAATGTTTTTGTTCATCCTAGCAATAGTAATGGTTGGGCCAATCTTTCGACAATCTAAACACTTTATTTGGTCTGGCCTATTGTAGGATGGGTCATGTTTGAGCTATTCAATTGATGGCTTGCAAATAAACAGTTATTGCCAATAGTCAGAGAGTTGGGAAATGCATATACCCATTTTTAGAATTAGGATTATCTAATTGGGGAGTTTATGGAGTGTTTTTTTTCTTTTTTCTTTTT
Organism: Magnolia sinica; assembly: GCF_029962835.1. Taxonomy (NCBI): domain Eukaryota; kingdom Viridiplantae; phylum Streptophyta; class Magnoliopsida; order Magnoliales; family Magnoliaceae; genus Magnolia; species Magnolia sinica. Next base: position 49,592,594 of record NC_080590.1, read on the forward strand.
CTTTTTTTCTTTTTTTGAAGATTAAATATATTCAATAAATAAGGGAGCCAAAGCAACCCTTTAAAAAGGGGAAAAAAAAAGTGGACAAAAGAAGCAAACGAAGAAACGGAAAAGAAAAACCTGAGAACAACTACATAACTCTATACAACAAAAGAAAGGAAAAGAAACAACAAAATACAACTTGAAAAAGAAGGGGAAGAACATTATCCCAAAATAGAAGAGATTAGAGAGCTATCGCTGAAGCTGATGGCGAGAGCCCAATCTTTCAGATCTCGGAGTATTTGTTTTGAAGCCCTTGCAATGGAGAGAAGGAAGAGTCATGAAAGCAGTGCTAATTCCTCTCTACAAATTGCCCAATAGGAGCCTAAAGTTGCCAGAAGCCAAAGAGCAGAGATCTCTTTCTGACCTTCAAACCATGCTAAGCGAGGAGGCAACTTTGAATAGAATTAGGCTTAACCCAAAGGTGCCAAAATTTAAACAGAACGGAGCACCACCCTTCTTTGGCAAAAGGGCAATGCAAGAAAAAGTGATTAATGGAGTCAACATTTGTGTAGCATAGGAGAGACATTGGGGAGGGTCATTCCGCCCCGCTGCAGATTGTCAACAATGAGGGTCCCTCTCATGGGCAACCAAATGAAAGTTACCACCTTGGTGGGAGCATTTGATGCCCAAATAAAGAAAGGAAGGCCGTTGGCGAGTTCGAATGAGGGGCACCAATGTGGGGTAAGAAGGATTTGCAAGAGAATCCACCGAAAGTAGAGGAGTCCTCCATTACCGTAGAAGGTTGGATATCCTGAAGAAGCTTTAGGAAGTCCAAGAAGGCTTCATATTCTAGCTCTGAAAGGCCTCTTCTACAAGGCGGACACCAGATTCTTGAGTCAACAACAGAATAGCAATTAGCAACTGGAATGGAGAGATTAGGAGAAAAGGTTGGCTAGACCAGGGAAAACAGAAGCAAGGGAGCTATCTGATATCGATGTGTCGAGCCAGAATCTAATCTTGGACCCATTCACCAAGCTCAACGAGGCATCCTCTCGGAATTGGGATTTGAGACTAGATAAGGCTTTCCAAACAAAGGATGCTCTATAAAGAGACGAGTCCTAATGCGGGGGCATTTTCCCACCGAGCTCGTGTGGGGTGGCCTGTGGGACGTAGGGGCACACTCGGGGTGGGTGGCCTATGGAACTCATGTATTTGGGGCCCATGAGAAGGGTTCAGCCGAGGACCTAACCCATGTATTTGGGGCCTAGGATATGAGATAAAGGAATTAATTCTCCATGTTGTATCAGTTCGAGCTTTTAGAGCAAGTGGTTAATTGTCCTGCATCAAATTGGTATCAAGGCTGGAGGTCTCATGTTTCGAGACTCCTCACCGGAGTGATTAATGCGGGGGCATTTTCGCTCGAGTGGGGTGGCCTGTGAAACGTAGGGGCACGCTCGGGGTGGGCAGCACTTGGAACCCATGGACTTGGGGCCCATGTGAGGCAGGTGGCTCGTGTGAGGTGGAAACCATGGATTTGGGGCCCACGAGTAGTGGAACTTATGGATTTTGGGGGCCCACGAGGAGGGTTCGGCCGAGGACCTAACCCATGGATTTGGGGCCTGGGCTATGAAATAAAGGGATTAATTCACCATGCTTTATCAGTTTGAGCTTTTATAGCAAGTGGTTAATTGTCCTGCATCAAGTCCCCAGTGAACCAACCCAAGATAATTATTCATTTTATATAAAATGCCTTGGCTTTATGCCGATTTAAGATATCATAGAATTCAAACAATTGCACCCATTTGAGGCACCCCAAGAGAACTTATAAATTGACTTAACACACATAGCGAATGATAAAATTGGCTTAGTGATTGTTAGGTAAGATAAGTTATCTGACAAATTTTCTATATCTTCTTGGGTGTTTAACCACATCTCCGTTATCACTAACTAGTTTACGATTTCCATTGGTGTATCAACTGACTTAGTACAAGAAGGCATGTTTCTTTGAGAAAATTCAAGCATATTTCCTTTTAAATAAATTAATGCATTCATTAGATTTGGCAACTTCTAATCCAAGAAAATATTGAAGATGACCCTAATCCTTCATTAGGAAGTGGCATTGAAGATACTTCTTAATATCTTCATACCTTTCAAGAAAATATTGAAGATGCCCTAATCCTTCATTAGGAAGTGGCAACTTATTGGCGTCGCAAAAGTTTGGATCAATCTGATATTTGTTTTTTCCCCCCTTCATCTAGGTCTTTGTGACCTTATGAACAGGTTGGATGACAAATAAACATCATGGTGGGCCCTACAAAGGCTTTAACAGTGGGAATCATTGTCCCCATTGCGTTCTGTGGTGTGGTCCACTTGAGATTTGGATCCATCTCAATTTTGGACTCAATCCCTAAAACGATCTCACCAAATGGACAGACGGTTTGGATGTAACACAAAAATCATGATGGAGACCACTGAACTTGGTGACGTCAACACACCACTAAGGTCGGTGGTGCCACACCAACGTGGGTGGCATAGGACCTGACCATGGGGCTCACCTCAATTTATGTGTTGTATATCTACACTGACCATTTGTCATAGCTCATTTTTGGGCATGGGACAAAAAATGAAGTAAATCCAAATGTTAGGTGGACCACTGACCACACCACAAGAAACAATGGTCACTGACCATTAAAAACTTTGTGGGCCACAAAGTTTGGGATCATGGTGATTATATGTTTTCCCTTCATCCAGGTCCGTGTGACCTTATGAACGACATGGATGGCAAATATTGCTCCTAGGAAGTTATTAATGGTGAGTGTTCAATGACCATTGTTTCTTGTGGTGTGGTCCACCTAAGATTTGGATCTGCATTGTTTTTAGGCCCATGCCCTAAAATAGCATGGAAAAACGAATGGACGGTGTAGATATACAACGCTACATTGAGGTGGGCCCCACAGTCAGTTGCAACTCGCAACTCAAGTTGCGTACCTGATAAGAAAGTAGATTATTACCCAAACTCTAATATGTTCTTCCTCCGAGACTCGAAAAATCTCATTTTTCCTTCAAAACCCTCAAAACCCGTTTTTCCTCCCTAAATGAGAGGGTAGAACCCTGATCTTTTTAACCCTAAAATCACATTCATAAGTACGCAACGCCACTTCTTTTTTGGAAAATAGCTATCAAAGGAACCATCGAAGGAATTTTTGGCGGAAAATTTGAAGATTTTTGGGTTTCTTTCATACTTTGAAGACTGGTTTGTTGATTCGCAATCCAACCACAAATGATTTTCTGAAACTCATCTAAGGTGCCAAAATTTCTTTTTAAAAAAGATCCGAAAGAGAAAAAGGTATTTCTAATTTTTATTTTTATTTTTCTAAATTTATGTTAGATTTTGGCTCGATTTTGTCACCAATAATCAACCCTGGGAACAGTGATTTTTTCCAAATGATCAAGAAATAGAAAAAATCGGTGAAATCTCTCCAATATCTAGAAGAGACGAAAAAAGGGGTTATTAGTTTCGACGAACCAACGGTAGCAAAATTATCGGCAACAATTTGATTTTGTCGTTGATAATTTAAACATTGGACACAAATGATAATGAAGGAATAATACTTTTAGAATCTTCAAGGACAGGCGACCAAGGAGACAATGCCACTTATAGTACTGAATGACGGTATTGGTCACCATATTGGCTTGCCAAAAAAATAATGAGATATGGCGTTGCGTATCAATATTGGGGCCGTATTGGGCCATATCGGCCTATGTTGGTTAACATGTTTTTTAAAGCAAAAAATTGTAGAAATATATTAGAAAAAGAGAGAGAGAGAGAGAGAGAGAGAGAGGGAGACATTCAAGAGTCTATCATTTATTATTATTATTATTATTATTATTTGTGTTCTGACCTTGTATTCAATTGTGTATCAAACCATTCTTTGGTAAGAATGTTGTCGTGATGGGTAGACCTATTGTAAGGTGTTTTGTCGATTTTTTTTTTATTTTTTATTTATATAAATTGTTGATATATGTCAAAAATTGTTATTGTATATTGCTAATATGATTATCTATCAACTAATATGATTTTTCTAAAATTACTTTAAAAACAGAAAATGCCCAAAAATTAACTCAAAAATAGAAAAAATGCAATATATATATATATATATATATATATATATGATGATGATGATTTTATAATTTTTTTTTCCTAATTTTTTAAGAAATTACATGCGTAAATGAAAATATACAAATCTTCAACAAATCTATAAATCCATAGTTTTCTATACTAAAGCATTATAACAAAAATTGGTGAAAAAAATTAATTTAATTTTCTTTTCTAAAATTTTCTGAAGATACCTGCATTAATAAAAAAATTATAAAAAGGGAAGCACCCCAAATCCAGTTCAAATCAACCAAGATCTGATCAAAATGGTTTATATTGTTGGTTTGATTGGATTCCAGATTGAAACAACCAAAAAAAAAAAATCTTTTTTTTTCCGATTTTTTGTAGAACTGGACCTGGGAGTTTTGATCCTTTGATTTGATGCAAAAAAAAAAAAAATTGTTTTGATATTCAAATTTGATCTAGATATGGTTGAAAATGCCTTTAAAACTATCCCTCTTTGCAAAGAAATTAGGAGGAGAAAAAATGAAAAAACGAAGAAAAAAAAAAAAGAAAAAAAAGAAGCAATGGAAACGCAAAAAAAAAGGGAGTCTTTTTTATTCATATCGGTTGAAACTATGAAATATCAGTGTCGATATGGCCGACACAGTACCGTTTTTTCATAATGGGCTAATACAGACCCGTATTGCACATTGTATCCGCTAGATATGGATACGATATGGCCATGTCAGTTGATTAGTTGATACTATACTGATACTCTAATATATGGTGGCACTGGTGAGGAGAGATGTTCTGTGCTGCTGCTCAAATTACTTTATGGTCAAAGACTCAAAATAGTAAAGCTTACCATGTTCATGTCCTCCACTAATTTTCTCCTAATCTTTAGATCTTGAAAAACACGACATGAAGGATAGAAAGTAATAGGCTAGTTAATTGATTTTATGAGTTTACTAATAGACATAAGGTTAAAAGGAAATTTACATATATAGATAGCAGATGACGCTTGGATGAACAATTTTCATTTCACACACTTTGGATCGGGTATTGTCTGCGAAAGTGACCAATGAACTTTATAACAATGTATCAATAGAAGAAAGACTCACTTGTTATATGGTTAGAGGCCTTAGAGTCAATGACCTATGGAGTACAAGACTTGAGACCCTACACAAGTCATACTTGAGGTCACAAATGTGGTTGTATAAGTGGAAGTAGTGGTAGAGATAAGTTGATTCTTCAATAACTTGGAGTACTCATCTTTGGTAAGCGTGATTATGTTAGTAGATGTACTTAGTGGCTTAATTGTAGAACCAACAGAGTGAGACCCACTGCTCTCCTCAGAATAAGATGCCTGATTTGCCAAGGTTGGTTTCTCATGGATAGCCTAACATTTCTCAATAGTGTGATATGTAAGTTCACAGTAATTACATTTCCTAGGTCCACAACCCCTACGACGATCCCCCCCTACGTCACTATGATCATCTTGATTACCTTTGCCACCTCCCTGATTACATTGGTCACCACAACCGCCACCCATCTCGTCCAACAAAATGATACCAAAGCAGAAATATCACTGGCTCCACCTGCAGAGCTAAGAAATAAATGGTGAAAGTGAGCATAAATTTCGTTTAGGGGTGGAATGTTGTAACGCCCTGAAAATCAGGGGTCGAGTAGGTACCCAACTCCCGAGTTCCAACGCATCACTTATGCAACATAGATAATGATAATTTGATGATGTCCATGTAAGTGCATAAAACATGAATGAGATTAAGCTAAATCAGCAATCATACTCCAGGGATAGTTGAATTTACGCAAGCGGAAGACTGTGATCAGTGTATAAATATACGAATCATTCTATGTCCTCAAAGTATGAGCGCATTACCAGGTCAAATAGTTACAAGTATTGTTTCAAGATACAAAATATCAAAAGTGATGGTCCACTACAAGTATAAGCCCTGAAGCCTCGTCAATTAGAACGATCTATAGAAACCCGCCTGAATACTGCATATATGAGAATGCCTCCTCATCATCCTCAAAGTCTGGTTCCGCCTCATAGGCTACGCCATCATCTGAAACTACAACAAGGTCTGGTTGGTGTTTAAAACACCGTCCCGTAACGTGGGAGTGAGTGATCAACTCAGTGGAACAATAAAGCAAAGGTTAACATGTTATCAATTCAGTCAAGCAATAATGATAAAGTAGCACAATCAGACATCCCTAAATACTCTGATTAATGCAAGAATGATATGAAATAATGATGCATGCCCTCGCCTGCGCTCCTTCAGCTACTTCATCGCACGATCGCGCATGAAACACTTCCTCGGTGCTTGACCTGCTACGCCAAACGCACACGTAATGCGGTGCATGAGTGTGATTACCGAGTTCTTATTAGACCTTTTCATATAGTAGGATTAGGAAGCTAAGGTACCTCCTTTATATCAATTCCCAAACAATGATCCATTTTAGGGTCGTCGATCCTAGCAGTCACATACGATAGGCAAGTTCAGGTCACTACCACCAACGCCCTACCCACTGGCAGTCTATTTTCGAAGGCTCGTCACCAAACCAATTGGGGGCCACAGCCAAGATGTGTCGGGGTAGGCCTGGTTTATATTCTAGTTGCTACGGAAAGACTCGAATACAGTGTCCCATACCACCGTATTCGGCTCACGAGGCGGTGTTGCTCACTGGTCACTACGAGGAAGCTCGTCACCCCAGCATTGGCCTACAACTGAATCACGGTGTCCCATACCACCATGTTCGGCTCATGAGTCTTAGCGGATCGAGGTACCAAGGTTAAAGGGGTTCTTCCACTGGTGAGTTTGGTACCTTAGATTCAAGCAGTAGCGTCCATATATGGTGAACATACATCGGGTCAATCGGGTTACTTGACGAGCTCGACTGGTACGAGCGCACCTTGAATTGATCGACATGAAGTGCACAAGTACTCCGTGTGGCCTAACCACTGTCGACAACCGAAGTACGGCTCAGACTCATCAAACACGTCCTGCGTGGCGATACAACCTTAGCCACCAAAACAGGGCCTGTTACCGATTGCCTGGACTATACAATAGTCCTAAACACATTCGGATATGAGAAATATGTACACATGACAATCATATAGCATTTAACAATCAATGTAAACATGGAAAACATTTGAATGTATAATGAAACACATATAACATGCCATTCTACATATACGTATTCTACACAAACCACGCTATTTAGATTACAACAACTTGAAGGAATTTATGCATATAACTACGGTAGTTGGGAATCCTATCCCAACAACCCTATTAAGCACAATTCATCTAACTACTTCACATATAGTCATTGTGTCACACGCTTATACTACACATATCAACATACACAACATATGTTGATTATAACATATATGTGGACAAATCCTCGCAACAAGGAGTCGTCACGCACATAACAATTCATGTATTTGCATTCCATAGACGTGGCTGACACAAATCATAATTCCATGTCCATTCAGACATTTCAACAAACACATAGACTACACACTTTAACATACATTTATTAGACTAGTTATAACATATATCCTGGTAAGCCCTTTTACAAAGGAGTTGCCACATACACAACGAGCATATATTCATGGTTAATAATCATGGCAAGCACAGATCCAAATTCCATATTCATTCAATCATATCAACAAACACATGGAATACACTATATTCAACATAATTCATATATATGTGTAAAGCGCGGGAAACATCGTATTTAAGCATGTGATAGCAATCAAGTTAGTCATAAATCATTAACTGACATTGAAAGCCTTAAAAACCATAACCTAAATATTTATAGTCCGCACCTTACGCCGGTAAACGCGTAACAGATTCGTTTTAGACACTTAGCCTTTGTCAACGGCAGATTGGCAACCTACAGTATGAAATAGGTTAGCTATTCCATTACTTACAATGTTTGAAATCTTATAACAGGTTAAGGTTAGGTTTTCTTACCTAAGAACGGAATTGGAATCGCCCGTATAACGATACAGATAGGGTGGCTAAGTGCATGGAGCAACAGGATCAAATCCCAGGATGAATCTCCAACTCTCACTCTCACTTTCTCTCTCTTTCCTTCCCTTTTCCTTTTCTCTCTTCCTTAGGGTTTAAAAATTCGTATGGAATATTAGGGAGAGGGTTTAAGGCCCTTATATAGGCCCAGGTTTGATGGAAATGGCCCCAGGGCCAAGGTATACTTAGGTTATATCCAAAGGGCGTCTGTTTCAGCCCAACGGAGCACTTCTGGTGGCCCCTTTTCTACGTGCGGTCGGACTTAAGCTCTCTGACATTGGATCTAAGTCAGGCTGAGTTTTCGCTCCGATCGGGTTTGCAGATCGACCGTGGCGGACCAGTTTTAGTTCAACGATCACGGTCACTTGATCAGGGCCACAAGAACATTGCCATGTATAGGACATTTCCCCTGATCCGAGGGTGTATTTGGGTCAGATTCTGACGGTCTGAATCCTTATATTTGGCGAGCAAGCGACACGACTCAAATTACTTAAATTCGGATTTTATTTCTACAGATATTCATGTTTCTTACACACATTGCTCCGGGCTTAAGTTGTGCATTTCTAGATGCAATTAAGACTTGATTTTCGGGGAGGTTGTCAAGTCCAGTAATGCGGTCATAGCTGTATAGTTTCGGGGTAATCGGACTTTTGATGTGCGGTCCAGGTCCGATATGAAGTTTCAAGGTACTCCCGAGAGCAACTGGGTTTAGGGATTGATCCTAAGTTTTAGGGTATTGTAGCGGTATCGATTCTACTCGTTTTGGGTCTTGCAGTTTGTATTTAAAGTGATTAGGGCTTATTGCACAGAGAATCTAGTTTAGCGCTAAATTAATTCTCGTTTAGTTTCTAAAGGATTTGATCCTATTTGATTTCTGCCTGAGGTGGTACTTGGGCCTTTATAGTTTGTATAGAAAGTGATCCAAGCTATTAATACTTAACTAAATTACGCCCTAATTACAACAGAATAAGGTCCTAGGGCAGTTCTACGTCCAAGGACGTCCATTGCCAAGTTGGAAAAAAATCCGGGATGTTACAAATGAACTTGCCACCCAAGAACTATGTAGACATAGGCATGTATTTTTGTTTCAAGTCAAATATGAATTTAGGTACATACGTTGAACTTCTCACACCGTTGATGTTTTTTCTCTAGGTCATTATTAAGTGGCTTATACATATTTAACTCTTCTCACATTCTTGTAAATTTTGAATAATATTCATTACTAATGACTTATCCCCTTGTTGGAATATAAAGATTTTTTCAAGCGACTGATATCTGCCGGTGATGTTTTTATTAGATGAATACATTTCTTGTAACGCATCCCATACCTCCTTTGTAGTATCTAGAAACATCACATTCCCACTAATAAATGTTTCCATATTGTTCCACAGCCATATACTGATTCGAGCATTTTTCTGGATCTACTAATCATATGTACTCTGATTTCTCCACGGTCATATATTTTTATTTGGTATCCCCCAATATCTACCTTATATGTATGCGCGGCACAGAGATGTTTGACTACCTTTTCATTTGTTGCCCTTCCATTAGAGATGTTTGGGAATATTTCTTGCATTTTTCACCACTTTGTGGGTAACATCCAAGTCAGTGGATGATCTTTTGTGGGCTTGGCATGGGGAGGTGCCGAGAAGGAAGGAAAAGTGACTTGGAGGTTTGTTATGATGGCAGTGGTTTAAGTGGTTTAGGTAATTTTGGGGAGAATGGAATAGAAGATGCTTTTAAAATAGGAGGGCTTCTTTGGAAGAGGTGGTGAGGAAGATCAAGGTTGATGTTTTGGGGTACCTCCAATGTTAAGAAGTGGATATTTGTTTGTTGTCCTTGGCCTTTGGGTTGTAATTGGGATTTGTATTCTTTCCTCACCTAGCTTTCGCTTTGCGAGTTATCTTAATAAAAAAATTTGTTGCCTTTAAAAATAAAGGAAGATATTTTAATTTTCCTTGGGTCATTTAAACCATTAAAGATACCTTCCTCCATTTATTTTTATAAAGGGTATTTTAACCCTTGGAAAATCTGATGGATATGAGAACCCAGATCTTTGATCACCCTTCATTTCTAGCAGATGAAGAAATTAAAGGAAATACCACAGCTCTTACACTAATGGACCAACTCTTCTAGATATACGAGCTCTCCAGTTGCACGCTCCACATGATGTACAAATTGCATCTAATCAAAATAATCCACCTTTCCAACCAAACACGAGAAGAGCGATGATAACAAATGCACCATCCACACTCTCACACGCAAACCATTACAAAGGCTAGTACACACACATATTTAAAAAAAGGAAGAATAAGAAACCCTAGGTTTCTCAGATAACTTTCAGCACACGGGAGATATGAAGATTAGAGAGGAAAAGAGAAGGAAGAATTTATGTGATAGTAGGGAAAATAGTAGTGTAAGTCAAAACAAAAACCGCTCTTTTACTATGTCAAGTTGGGTAAAAGTGAAATGATAGAAACGAGAGAGAGAGAGAGAGAGAGAGAGAGAGAGAGAGAGAGAGAGAGAACTAGGGTTGTACGACCCTGCTCTCTCCCTTTTTATATTAAGTGAAAAATACCAAAAATACCCCTAACCTACTTACAATATGACATGTGCATATTAAGTGCACCTAATAAACTAAATAAAGGGACACATGGACAAAACAATTAAAGACTAGGGGGCAAGGTATTCAAAATCGGTTACGTAATAGCCGTTACGTAACGGTAACGGTTATAACCGTTACGCGTTACGGGGTTGAAATGGCCGTTACGAAAAAAAGGCCATAAAGGCCCTGTAACGGCCTCGTAATAATTTTTTCAAAAAATAAAAAAGGGCTGTAACGGCCATCATGGCCCGTATCATAACGGTAGCGGTGGTGGCCATTAGGACCACTGTTACTATTTTGGAACACCTTGCTAGAGGGGCTACAAGGACAAAATAACTAAAAATCAGGTGGGCCGTACAACTGTACAACCCCTTATTACATTAATCCAGGTGGGTCGTACAACCCACATCCACGTCACTGTCACAAGCTACTCATCTGAGGGGTTCCACCATTTGATTAGTCCTAAGAATCGTAACGTCTATTTTGTGACTTGCAAATGTATGGTTCAAAGGAAGAATTTCCCCATTTATCTGTAAATGGCAATTTGAATTTCAGATCATACATTAGGTCGCCGTTCACATCTGAAAGTCCAAGATGGTGTGATATCAATTGAATAGTTATAGTTACCATGCCCCCAGGCCCCCCACCACTGGTATGGTGGACACATGCTGGCACACAACGGGAATTGTTTAGTTGGGCAACCAATCCTATACAATGACCTAGGGAGAGATGGTTTAGAGGGAAAAAAAATAAAGGGAGATTAAAGAGTGAGGAGGAATATGCTTGGAATGAAATGAACTGCACTTATGACCTTTTCTTTTCTTTTTTGTTTGTTTTTTCCTTATGCCTTCTGAATAGGCTTGTCAACAATCTTGGCTCGTGCTGGGCAAAATCAAAATTTTGAATAGGCCTGGCCCGAACAGTCCAATTTCTTGGCCAAAGCCAACCCTATATGCCCAGCCCATTGACAGCCCTACTGAACCTATGTTTCCACTTTGCCCATTGAAGTTACAGATATTTTCAAGGGAAAAATGTTTGTACAAATGTGTCGTGGGTTAAGTTAGCCTGCAACTGGTTATAGGAGATCAGTTCTCCTTTAAGAATAACCTTATTTAGAAAGAGAATATGAGAAGAGATTCATTGAGTAGTTTTAGAAAGTGTTTCTTTTACCTTGCATGTATTGGAGGCTTGTGTTATATACTTGAATGCTCAAATAATACATTTTGAAAACTTCTTATGTGGCAAATTCAAACACTTTGGCATGTCTGACAGCTTGAATCCATTGATTTGATCTTGCCCGCCTTAGTACTGCATTAGTTGTTGTTATGCTGCCATTTGGTTAGAAGGAGAAAAAAATATGATTTTTTTTTTTTTTCTTCTTGCTATGCTTGAGTAAGAGTTAATGAGAGCAAATCATTAGTGGAGGGGACTATGAGTAGAAGGGAAAGCAAAGGTGTGTGAATCTATAATTAATTTTTTAATAAGGCCTTTTGACGAAGGAAGAATGGAAGCACCCTCCACTTTGATAACCTTTTCTTCGTCTCCATGTCTTTGCAAGTGGCAAAATCGTTGGGGTTTCTGCCCATGGCTCAGTGGTAGACAGAGTGCGTTTCATCACCGAGGTCATGGATTCAGGTGCCCATGTGAGGGTTGTGTGTGTGGGGTAAAAAAAAGTGGCAGAATCATTGGAAGAGCATTTTCAAAGGAAGAAATAGACAAAGCAGTATTAGATTTGGGAGGTGACAAAGCGCTAGGGCCCAATGGCTTTCCAATAGTGTCTTATCAAAAGTTCTGGCAAGTTGTAAAGCATGATGTTTTCGCTTTCGTCAAGGAATTCTATCATTCGGATCGTATAGCTTTAGAATTAGGGGGTTATATTTATAGCTCTAATTCCGAAGAAAGAGGGAGTCAGAAGTTTTAAGAGATTTTAGACCTATTAGCTTGTTGGGGGTCAGTGCAAGATTTTAGCAAAAATATTAGCTTTAAGATTTCAAGCAATTATCGGATAGGTCATTTCTTAGTCTCAAGGGGCCTTCGTGGAAGGAAGACAGATAGTGGATGCGGCATTGGTGGCTCATGAATGTATTGATTCATACAATAGGAGAGGATTGGAGAGGGTGATTTGTAAGTTGGACATAGGAAAAGCTTACGATTATGTCGATTGGGATTTCATGGACTACCTATTGGGAATGATAGGTCATGGGCAGAGATAGGGATCTTGGATGAAGGAATGTGTAAGTTCAGCTAAGTTTTCATTACTGATTAATGGCTCCCCAACCATATGGCTTTTTCTATGTGTCCAGAGGTCTAAGATAGGGAGATCCCTCGCCTATGTATATTTGTTTCTAGTAGTCAAGGAAGCACTCAATCGAATTATAGATAGAGGGGTAGAGGTGAATCTAGTGAAGGGCTTTAAGTTGGACAATTCATAATTTCAAGTTACACATCTTCAGTTTGCAGACGATACACTTATTATGTGAGGCAGATGATCAAAAGGTTTCTAATCTTCGATCGATTATAATAAGTTTTGAGGCGGTATTGGGGCTTAATATCAGTAAAAGCAAAATGTTGGGGGTGGGCATCTCCAAGGAGTAGGTAGGTTTGCGAGAATATTTGGATACAAGGTGGGATCTTTTCCAGCCACATACCTTGGTCTTCCACTATGTATAGGAAAACAGGCGAAACATCTTTGGAACAAAGTGGTGGAGAGGTTCGAAGGAAAATTATCGCAATGGAAGACTAGATATCTATTGATGGGGGGGGGGGGGGGGGTGGGTTTCCATATGGAGAGAGGTAATAATAACTAGGAAATATGGGTTGGATGAGAGGGGTATGTGGATAAGGTCATCATGTCTGTACAGGGCATCATATTTATGGAAAGCAGTGGCTTCGATAAAAAAGCAGGGTGTGGGCAAGGGTAGGCTTCCATTTGGGGGATGGGAAGACCATTACGTTTTGGGAGGATAGGGAGCAAAAATCATCTATTCACTTTTGGGAGAGGTTGTTACTTAGGCACCGCCGTGTCGTAATCTAGTTGATTCAGAGATAGAAGAATTTATTTGGTTGATAGATCTGCTCTCCAAAGTATCCTCGGTGCCTATGGAAGCGGACCAAATGATATGGCTCAAGAACAAGTTGGGTAAGTTCTCAATTAAATCTTTTTACAAGCATATAAGTGAGGCCGACATCAATGAGGACATTTGTCCGACATCTTTTGTTTGCCGGTATGGGCCTCCTCCAAAGATAGTGGTGCATGCTTGGTTGGTGGGAACAAAGAAGGTGCTAGCAGTGGACAATCTTCGTAAAATAAGGATGATCATCCTGAATGTTTGCTTAATCTGTTATCAAGATGAGGAATCAGTGGATCACCTCTTCATACATTGTTTGTTCGCACAGAGGTTTTGGGATTGATTTTTTGATTTGTTCGGGGTCGCATGGGTGTCGCCAAGCTCTATTGACCAGTTTATGTTGGTGCAACTTGGTGGAGGCAAATGGGAACATAGGAAAAAAGTGTGGCATTTATGTTTAGTGGTGGGTTTGTGGTTCATATGGCTAGAGAGGAATGATCACTATTTCAGGAAAAAGGCAGGGGGAGGTGTTGGAGGTTTTCAATAGGGCTAAATTAATGGATTGGGTGATTATATCCAAAGTTATTTCTCAATTCCCGATCAGTTGGATTGAGTTGTAATTTTTTTTTTCTTGTTTCTTAGTTTTCTATAGATTTGGCTCTAGTCTTCCATGAATAAATTTATCATCCTTCAAGAAAAAGAAGAAGAAGAAGAAGAAGAAGCTTCTCTTCATGATTAATGTGTTAATTTAGAAATTATTGATCGACATTTTGCCTTTGTAGTAGCTGATAATTTTTTAATGTTTTTGCATTATCAATAAGATTACTGGCGTTCCAAAAATCATTGATCAACGTGGAAAGACTGAGATAACCCAGTTTGTGTTGGCCTCTTAGTTCTTGTGTATGCATACAAAGTCTAAACTCCTGGACTTCTTTTCTTTCCATTTTTTATCGTCCTTTAAAAAAAAAAAAATTTCCCTTGGGGGGGGGGGGTTGGGTCGAGACCAGATGTTGAATTCAAGTTGATGGGACTTCAGCTGCTCTTATATGCCTTAAAATCTGATGGGAATATCTAGTTTTCTTTGAGTGTAAAATTGCTTGAATCCCGTAGCTTTACCTTGTTCTTCATGCTATTCTCACTCTTTTGCAGTTGATTTCCCTTGACATGGGTGCTCTAATTGCGGGGGCGAAATTTCGGGGAGAGTTCGAGGATAGACTAAAAGCTGTACTGAAGGAAGTGACTGAATCTGATGGGCAGATAATCCTCTTCATTGATGAGATCCACACTGTTGTTGGGGCAGGTTGTTATAGTTAGCATGCACACTTACCATTTTCTTTTGGATGCATTCATTGCCAGTGCCCACTTCATTGATGAGATCCCCACTATTTTTGCACTTTTCATTTGTTCTGTTTCATCCTTTGCATTGTATCTAACTGTTTGATGGTTGGAAAATTACTGAACAAGCTCTAAAGAATCAAAACTCAACCTGGAATTGATTAGGGAGCCAGTGAATTGACTCATTATTTGGTTGGATGCTTACATTGAGATTTTTTAGTCTACAAGTTTTATTTTTTTTTATTTTTTTTTAATTTTAAAAATCGGTAAATAAGAAGAGCCCGAAGGCCAACTAGAGCTCTAACGCATTACAGACGAGGACTGATCAACAAGAAGGGATAAACCTTGTACTATTAGGGAGAGAAAAAACTGATGCCTCTGCCCAGGAGCAATGTTTAACTCGAAAGTTGACAGCAGAAACTGGATCACTTTTACTAATTAAAGTGCAGTTGTTCCAGTCTTCAAACAAGCACTAGATGGACTTCAGCGTGGATCATGCCACTTTAAATTGGCGGACACTAGTCCCAGTCGCAAACAGCCAAAGCAAAGGGGCAGTGGATGAGAAGGTGATACTCACATACAAAACTGATTAATGCAATGGTGATCCGCAAGGCACATGAATGTGATAACCCTAGCAGGCACCTTCGGCCATGGGAGCACGTGATTCTCTGACATTTGAAAGCTTCAAACCAAAGATTTTACCGAAATTTCCATGACAGGTTCCATAAATAGATAATATTGTCCTCCCTGGATTTTTCAATCACTAGAGCCGAAAGAAGGTCCATTAGACTCATATCAGATTACTCTGAAGCAATTGTCTGATTTTTTTATTTTTTTATTTTTATTTTTATTTTGAGTATTTAGTGCTTGGTAAAAATTTTGGGTACTCAAATGGGTTTTACAAAAACGATTCACCCAAATTCACTCCTCAAACTCGACCTATTCTTGATTTGCTCCATTTGAGTCTCTGCAAATTTTCTCCCCCTTTTTTTTTCTTTTCTTCCTATCGTGTACCATCATTGTATTAATAGACACTATTTAGAGCAACTTGCTGAAAGGAAATCAATTCCATGGGAAATATGAGCACCAGGTGTCAGGGCTAATGACACACATGATATCTTATGTGCATCTTAGGCGTGACTTGCAAAATAACAAGACAGTTTAGTGAATGTCATGCAGAGAAACTCTTATGTGATTTGAAGTGTTTTAGGTGAGGCAAAAGTGCCAATTAACGTGTTTCAAACCTCTATTACAGGTGCCACAAATGGCGCCATGGATGCAGGCAATCTGTTGAAACCAATGCTTGGTCGCGGAGAGCTGCGATGTATTGGTGCAACTACCCTTGATGAATACCGCAAATATATTGAAAAAGATCCAGCCCTTGAGCGTCGTTTCCAGCAAGTTTATGTTGATCAACCTACAGTAGAAGATACAATCTCAATATTACGTGGGTTGCGTGAAAGATATGAGCTGCATCATGGGGTACGCATTTCTGACAGCGCACTTGTTGAGGCTGCAATTCTTTCAGACCGTTACATCAGTGGTCGCTTTTTGCCTGATAAAGGTAATCCATATTGAAAGAACCCTCCATTTTTCACTGTATTGCAACATGTTTTATGTAGTAACTGAAGTGTCCTGTAAATCAGTAACTATGTTTCTGACTCATTTTGTTACATACATGTCAGCCCATGGTTTGTGATCTGAACCATCATCTGCTGATGGCCATCATTGTTTTTAAATGGGGGATTGCCAGTAAATCTCTTAGACTGGAAGATCCTGACCCTTAAAAAAAATGATATTTTCTTCATTGAATCTGGATCACGTTGGAGTATATTCCTTGTGAGTGTTTATTTTTGTGCCAGCGTATGGACGCACGCACATCTTTGGGCTTGACATTGTAATTTCAGCAGATTGATGGTTTGGATTGCTGGATCATAAGCTGTACATGCATGGGATTCTGCGTGTCAGCAAACTCTGTTTGCTGATATGCAGAACCCAATAATGTCTCTGCTTTGCATGCCTGATGCTCCCCTGCTTGCTTACTAGTGAAAATTGGATTGAATAATTTTACTGATTTTGTTGTTTTTATATGATTCAAATGTATTTGTAGATGTTTGTTAATTACACACTTGTGTACATCTGCTTTCCAACTTGTCTACTTGATGCCGCATGATCTGGCACTTGTGGAACATATGATCTATTCATCATATGGATTCAACTGTGTAGTGATGCCTGGGCCAAAAATTAGCTTTATCACTCATTAGGTGGCCCACTGTATGAAACAAATGGATGTCCCAAAAATCTTGGCCTAGTTTTTAGCAGTCTATTTGTCTGTATACTGGCCTACCAAATGAATGGGGCACCAAATTTTGGCACAGGGCATTGGCAAACTGAATCACCAATGGATGGCTTGCAGTTCCACACAGTGCTGTGTTGACACATGCAGCAATTTTGTAGGGGGGAGGGGCTATGCGTTTCTCTGTTTAATTTTTCTTATGTTTAGGCTTCTGAAACTATATTTATAGACCATATATCATCATCATGAAAGTCTCATCCCAACTAATTGGGGACAACATAAAAGTTGTGGTAAAAGTTTCTCTGTTCAAGTACATATTTTTCTTATGTTTGGGCTTCTGAAACTATATTTATAGACCATATATCATCATCATGAAAGCCTTATCTCAACTAATTGCAGACAACATAAAAGTTGTGGAAAAAGTTTCACACCAGCTGCCAATCTGATGCAGCCCTCCTTTACTGGGCTTGGGACTGGCAATGAGAGCACAAAACTCCTGCAGGCTATGTAATAGTCAGTTACATAGGACCAACAGTATTTGTAGATGATCTATCAAGTGATATCATCAGCTAACTGTTTGGACATGTCGGCATACCTGATAGTTGAGTCTTCGTATCTGACACTGAACGTCCTAACAATCACTGACATGCATCTTTTGTGCATGTGACATGGAATCTGGCATCTATCCTCTAAATAGAACTCAAGGTCTTGCTATTTGACCAGGGCTGGAGACTCGAGAAAGGAATAAAATGCTATTTTCATGCACTGGATCATCCATACTCAAAAACCAAGATGCATTGTCCTTCACAAGTCTGTATATAGTGTTAGTCCATCTATTGAACAATAGGCACAATGTACCAATATGTATGGATTTGGTGAGATTTCCCTATTTATGGTTGATCTCGCATCCATTTTTGTTCCAGCAATCGATCTAGTTGACGAGGCAGCTGCAAAACTGAAGATGGAGATAACTTCCAAACCAACTGCTTTGGATGAAATTAACCGTTCTGTATTGAAGCTAGAGATGGAGCGTTTATCTCTTACTCATGATACAGATAAAGCTTCAAAAGATAGGTTGAGTCGCTTGGAAGCGGAGCTGGCTATCTTGAAAGAAAAGCAAGCTGAGCTGACTGAGCAGTGGGAGCACGAGAAATCTGTAATGACACGCATTCAGTCTGTCAAGGAAGAGGTATACAAGACTTTATGTTTGTAGTCTAGAGCTTGTTCAAAGTGAGACTTTTTTTATTTCTTATTTTTGAAGGATAAAGGATATTCAAAGTGAGAATATGTCCATCCTTTGTTCAGAACTTACATTAAACATGAAATGTGGTTTAAAAACTTGAAATCAAGTTTGGACATATTGATAATCTAGATTCAATTAAGTATTCAGTTTTGAAAAATCTTACAAAGATGTCTTCTATTTCAAGTTTTTGAGCATTCAAGGATTTTCCAAGGATTGAATTTGACAGAACTCTACCAAGTTTTTGCATGTTTGATCAGTTTTAACCAGCATATCCGCCTCGTAGTGATGCCAGCTGATCCCGATCCTGAGTAGAGGGTTGATGTTAGCTATGTACCAGTTGTCAAACATTTGTAGATAAATCATGAGAATGAGCTGATCCCAAGAAAAGGTCCACCCCTTACCAAGTCTTCATCCATGTGAATCATGATTGAGATTTTTAAGTTTGAACTTTTTACGTCTGAAGAGCTGATGCTGTTGACATTTAATTCAAATTTTCAAGTTTATACCAATTCACTCAAATTTTCAAGTAATCTGACGCTGTTGACATTTAATTCGAATTTTCAAGTTCATACAAATTCACTCGAGTTTTCAAGTAATTGCTTTTGAGTTCCTCGAGGTATCAATTGAGAGATTTTTCCAAATTTAAAAGACTAACCGGCTAACCTACTTTAACTAGTTTTAATCAAGTTGACTTGAATTGTTCAGCACCTTTACTGACTGGTCATTTCATGTTGTAGATTGACAGGGTAAATCTAGAGATTCAGCAGGCAGAACGTGACTACGACCTTAATCGTGCTGCGGAATTGAAGTATGGGAGCCTTATGTCTTTGCAACGCCAACTAGAAGCTGCAGAAAAGGAGTTGGATGAATATCAAAGATCTGGGAAGTCCATGCTAAGAGAAGAAGTTACAGGTGATGACATTGCTGAAATAGTCAGCAAGTGGACGGGCATTCCTGTTTCAAAGCTGAAACAGTCAGAAAGAGAGAAGCTGTTACATTTGGAAGAAGAGCTGCATAAACGTGTTGTGGGTCAGGACCAAGCTGTAAAATCCGTAGCAGAGGCCATACAGCGATCCAGGGCTGGTCTCTCTGATCCACATCGTCCTATTGCTAGTTTCATGTTCATGGGTCCAACAGGAGTTGGCAAGACGGAGCTTGCCAAGGCGCTTGCTTCTTACATGTTCAACACTGAAGAAGCTCTTGTGCGGATTGACATGAGTGAGTACATGGAAAAGCATGCTGTTTCCAGATTGATTGGAGCTCCACCTGGCTATGTAGGCTATGAGGAAGGTGGGCAGCTTACAGAGACTGTCCGTAGGAGGCCATATTGTGTTATCTTGTTTGATGAGATTGAGAAAGCTCATTCCGATGTGTTCAACGTATTTCTTCAGATTCTGGATGATGGCAGGGTGACTGATTCTCAAGGCCGTACAGTAAGCTTCACCAATACTGTTATCATCATGACATCGAATGTGGGTTCCCAATACATTCTCAACACAGATGATGAAACTTCGTCGAAGGATTCAAATTACGAAATGATTAAGCAGAGGGTACTGGAAGCTGCCAGATCAATATTCCGTCCCGAGTTTATGAATCGTGTCGATGAATATATAGTTTTCCAGCCTTTAGACCGGGAGCAGATAAACAGTATCGTGAGGTTGCAGGTACACATTGCTGAACAGCTCTCTTTATGGTGTGTTTGGGTGCACTCAATCATGAGCGGAATGATTTCTTTCCGCCTCAATCACGAATGATGCCGTCTCTAATGGGGCATGCAACAATGTTGCATGTGATTGTGGAAGAAATGCGTTTTTTCTAAGTTTCAAACATAGTTTTTTTTTTGTGTGTTAATCAACAACATCGGTCATAATCGAAGGATCTACGTTTACTCCCTAGAGACTAACACGTGCACACTTGTCTGGTGGCTTACACAAGGAGTTGATTTAGGCCCTACACAAGAGCTAAGGTCTTACACAAGTGTCAAGGTCCTACACAAGAACTTAGTCGAGTTTGAGTCACAAACTCTTACCCTCAAGCTTACATAAGGAAAGAGAGTATATGGATTCTTACAATTGACAACTTGTCGGATTAAGTCCCTTTTGTAGCACAATCTTGGGTTGCTTGATCGATGCTCTACCATGCTTCAATCAACTCTCATTTTGCTTTCCCGATCGTGATGCTAATGCTTTGCTCATGTAGTGCTCCTTTGAGGTGACCAAGGTGATGGGAGGTTGATTGAATCTTCTACAACTAATGGAAAGTAATTCCTAGGGGATTCACCTAGATGGATCTTATAGAAGATTTAGACAATGGTATGCCTATAGAGGTTGAGTCTAATTTTTAGAAAATGGAGGAATTGAAGCACATCTTCAAGGTGAAGGTTGGAATCCTCATTAGAGTGATAATCTCAAGGAAGATGACTTAGAACTCATTGGTTTAGAGGCTTGGGATGAGGGATATAATCATGGAATCACTAAACTTCTATTACACCAAAAACCCTTCAAAATGCCTAAGAATTAAATGCCCTTTTTAAGAAGTTAGAGTTCCAATGGTCAGAAAACGGGCAAATAACGACTCTTTCGATGGGATCGAGCAAGGCCTCGATGGCATTGAGCAGCACTTTGATGACATTGAGCAGTGCTTTGATGGCATCGATGAAATCAGATTTCTAGCTGAATTTGTTGATAGACATTTTACACACTATTATCTGATGCCATCGAGTAGTCTTCGATGGCATTGATGATGTCATTGAAGATTCCTCGATTCAATTGAGAAACTCGGATAACTTGCTGGACATATCTGAGTTACCTACTCGATTCCATCGAGTAGTCTTCGATAACCCCTCAAGGTTTGCTCGTTGGGATTGAGCAACATTCGAAATTTGTTGTTTTGGGCATATGATTTCACATCAACTTCACACCTCTTCTAGCCTTATTTATTATGTTTCAATTGAGTTTTTAAGGCTAATGGATGATCAACAAGGTTTACCTATTAAGACAAGATCATCTAGAGGTTCAAAGGTTGTTTTGGGTCAAGCGTTAGGGTCACCAAGGCACCTCATTTATCTATTCTTTGCTTCTTGATGCACTTGTCCTCTTATGTCTTCAGCTTCTAACTGCCCAACCAACTACATGACACAAGGAATTACGTGATTGATAAATAAGATACACAAATCAGTGCATTAACATTCACAAGCAACTGTCAGTCCTGCTACCAGTGCTCCAAATAGTACAATTGTGTTATTGAGGTTATTTAATTAGTTATTCCTTATCCTGATAATTTTTGATTTTTGCCAACATACTTGTTAAAATTTCGAGCCGAGTCTAGTGATGACTTGTCCGAGTCTTCAAGCTGAACTGACCTGGCTAGACATCAAGTCACGTCAAGTTTTCAATTTTCTAAACTATGGTTTCATATTTATAAATGTGCTATCTAAAATGACCCTTTACCCATAATTGTCTAATTTAGGAAGCTGTTGGATCTGCTCCAATTGGGATTTGAGCACATATCCAAATCCTGGGAGGATCATCTAGTTTCCAATCTATCTTGTCTTTGGTTATTTGAACCAGATGTTCCGAATTTTCTATTCAATGCTTGATCTTCCATGCGGATTTAAAAGCACTGGAGTGCTGGGTGATTTTTGTCTTTTTGTTTCTGATGGATTTATTTCAGATTTCTTCTTCTTTCTAATTGTTGATGTATTGGTCGCTTGCATTTGAATTGCAGTTGGAACGAGTACAGCAAAGGGTTGCAGATCGGAAGATCAGAATTCAAGTGACTGATGCTGCGGTTGAGTTGTTGGGAAGTCTTGGGTATGACCCCAACTATGGCGCCAGGCCAGTGAAACGTGTAATCCAGCAGAACGTTGAGAATGAGCTGGCGAAGGGTATTTTGAGAGGAGAGTTCAAGGATGAGGACACTATCTTAATTGATACGGAGGTTACAGCATTCTCCAATGGCCAGCTCCCCCAACAGAAGCTGGTATTTAGGAAGTTGTATTCAGGTTTGGATACACCAGTGCAAGAAACCCGGGTAGATTTCTCACCGAGCCACTGATGTTTTTAATTTCTCCCCAATATAGGTTCTGTATAAAGCACTGTTAAAAGGTTCCTGCATGAGGGAAATAGCCAAACATCATCTTTGTATGCCATGTTGTTTCTCTACATCAAATCTGAAAAGAAGAAAATGAGAAAGAAAATACCAAGTTCTTGTTTTTGTGGAGGAAATTGCATGTTGAAAGAAACTATCCATGATTTACGAACCTGACTGCAAAAAATTTCCAGGAGGAATGTAAGAGATGGGGATTAGGGGAAACTGGAATTTGACCACAGTAATCCCCTTCCCTGACCAAGAAACCTAATGGACCGTTTCATCCTGTGGACAATCTGATTAATGGGCACCATTTTTTAAAAAAAAAAATCTTGTAATTTTCTCGTCTCATGCTATTCTTGCCTTTATCCGAGTATAAAGTAGCCACGTCTTTGTGGTGAAAACTGGAAAAGCAATGATGCTGGATGAAAGCCAATTCAGTGAGAAATCACACTCCTAGGTATTAAGATAATATGAAATTGTAGGAGGAATAAGCAAAAGAATAGATAGGAAATATCAATGTCATCACCATCCATACAGATTAATAGGGCTTCAGACCAACACCACCCCCACATAAGATTTAACCCTTTAGGCCCCGTTTCGTAGATGCCTACTTCAATTTTTAGTTAGCAGTAATTATGTATTAGTGATCTTTATCTGTGATCCATAGTTACTGGTAACACAGACACATTATGTATTGGAGATCTAATTTCTTTTAACAAAAATGAGATGAATTTTTATGCATATATGAAAGATGGGAGCCTTCTGTTAACGAAATAACCATGTCCATATGGTCTGGCTAGGCCGGTAGTGAATATGAAAGTTTCCACCATACACTGCCAATCGACATGTTTGGCCCTAATGACATAATAATATTTCCATCATGTGCTACGCCTCGGCTTTCTTGGCTTCTGAAACTCAAGTGGGGCACACCATGTAAAATCATATCTAAAAACTCTGAAATCACGTGTTGTGGCCCACCTGAGTTTTGCAATGGTCTGGTTTTTTAGGGGTGCACTCATCTATGCATCTTCCTCTTAATGGATATACGCGTCCGAACTGTTACCTGTGATGTGGCCCACATGACTTTTGGATCAGCTTGGTCTTTGGGAGCCATGAGAAAAATGGCGGATGGAAAGGATGTTCTGCATATGCGTGGAAGACGATTGCCTCTTCTTTATTTTGGCCTTTCAAAAAAAAAAAAATCTTTTTTTGTTAAAAGAAGTTTGCTACATCTCAACATATTTCTATTTTTAGGTCTGGATTACAGCCGTTGGATTTGGGTTCCTTGCATTGATCCTGACCATTTATAAAATCTTCATAGATTCAATACTTGAAAATTCCTATCTATGTCAGATTCAAGACTTGGAAATCGTATCAATGTTCCACAAAACAACTATTGCATAATGGATTGCAATACTTCAATTCCAGAGTTTCTATCTCTGGACTACCGATCATGGTGAATTCTATCATATAAACAGTTTGGATTATTGAATCATGATCCAACTCAAACGAATTCTACCCCGGCCAGACCTGACCCACTTGAAATTCATCAATCCCAAGCCCCACCTGACCCGACCCACTTTATTGTGATTAGGTTGGTCTAAAGAAACGGGCCAAGTCACATACCAACCTGACCTGAAACCCAAAATAAATTAATAGAAGAGTTTAGATAATTATTTGATATATGTATGCATCCATCAATTGAGCTAGGCTGGGAATACCTTTATTCTCCATTCCCATTCCTTTCTTAAACTTGAGTTCGGTCCCTGCAAGTCAGGTCCAGTCGGCTCATAGAGTCCAGGTGAAGTAGGGGTAGCAATCGGCTAGGTTTGAGTCAGTATAGGTACCATTTCATACTTGCTGATGGGTACTACTCCCATACCCATTCCTAGGGCTGCCAACAAGGTGGCCTTGGGGTTGGCTTTGGCCTGGATTTTGAACTGTTTGGTTGGGGCCTATTCAAATTTTTGTTTTTGACAGTATTGAGCCAAGTCCATTGACAACCCTACCCACGCCATGCCTGAAATGAGTGCCCAAACCCGTATCGAATGTCAATTTAACACACACCATTGAAACTGAGATGGGGCCCACCATGGTGGTCGATTGCCGCCAAACCCATGTATGACCCACATGAGACCTGGGAGAGGTGAAAACATACATATCAACTTGATCCTAAAGCTACAGTGGGCTCACTGTAAGAAACAATGGTAAATGAATGTCCACTGTTGAAAGCTTCCTAGGACCCACCGTGAAATTTGTTTGACATCAAACCTGTTCACTATGTCACGTGTGACCCGTGTCGAGGGGATAACATAAATATCATCTAAACCAAAGATTAGTGGGTCCCACCACTTGGAACATTAGAGATTGAAGACCACCGTTGAAACCTGGTGGGGCCCGCCGTGATGTTTTGGGCCACCCCACCCGCCTATTGGGTCACGTGGACCTGGCATGGGTGAGCCCCATTTGTAACCTCCCTAGGCAATCACCGTGATACATATGTTCTACTAACCACCTGTTTTTCTAGTTTCACATGATGTGTTCAGAAAATCCTCTCCGTCCTCGGGAACAGTCTTGATTGAGAAAGCGGATTGCCTACCGCTCAGTAGCCAGTAGTTACTAGACGGTGCTCTATGGCCCCCACAATGATGTATGTGTTTTATCCACTCCATTCATCCATTTTTTCAGATCATTTTATGGTCAAAAACCAAAAATGACGACGATCCAAATCTCATATAGACCACACAATGGGAAACAATGGTGATTGAACACCCACCATTAAAAACTTCTTGGGGCCACAAAATTTTGGTTATAGTCAGGTCTCTGTGAACTAATTAACAGGTTGGATGGAAAATAAACATTACAATGGGCCCTAGGAAGTTTTTAATGGTGGGCATTCAATCACCACTATTTTCGTGTGGTGTGGTCCACTTGAGATTTGGATCTGCCTGGTTTTTGGGCTCATGCCCAAAAATGATATGGAAAATAGATGGACATAGTAGTATTTCCTGCACAAAGAACGCAAAAAACAAAGCAACCATCTCTGATTTTTTACCTTCATTACAGTTTCTTCCTTCCGCATATCAAATCCCTTGAAGAAGTACCTAATACATACAAACAAAAAAAATCAATTGTACTGTCATGGCTCTCAGGCAAAGATTCTCCATTGTACTGTCAGAATCTTTGGTGCTTCCAACCTCAGAATCGAACAGTGCCTTCTCGACTTGCCATTAGCTAACATGTTTGGAGCTGAAGCATGACATGGAATAGAACAGTTGTGCCTTTTAGAGTCAGCAGTTTGATTAAGCTATCACAAACAACTAATGTCGGAGACAATTCATGCATTCTAATTAGCACCAGATGTCAGCTTTGTGAAACATGGTTCTTTTAGTTGCTTTTTTTTTTAATTGCATAGAAAGATACTAAAAGCCAACAATAAGGGGGGGTAAAAAAAAAAGAAAAGAAAAACAACTCTCATGGCATCAATAGATAGAATGTTCGAATATCCTAACAGTAAGACACAAATAGGCTTTGCAAACCTCGGGTCCCAATTTGAGGGAAATAATCAAATCATGTAACCATAACCACTTTCTCCAGTCTAGCTGATGTGTTTCATTTGCACAAGTAGAAGCCATCGCTCCTTGCTCTTGTCTTATGCTCATTCCAAAAAACTTATCTAGCCTAAAGGATGTTTTGAAAAACACGTTGCTACTTTTTTACATACTTCATTTGGCTTTTGTGGAGAGAACTAGAAACATTTTATTTGGGGTTATCTTTTTGAATTATAAAGACAACATGCTTGGTAAATAACATCTAGATGGCATAGACTTTTTGCTTGCCAAGAAGGGGCATATTGCCCTCTATGGGTTGCGGGTTTCTTCATACTCTCTAAAGTGATTCCTCTTCTTTAATGAAGTCTAATTATTCATAGTAACAAATAAATAGAAACTATCAAACACAAGGATATGAATGACAAGTCTTCATAAGTGATGGTGAGAAATTGCTACAAACCTCAAAAGTAAACATTGTAAAACACAATTGACATAATGAGGCTACTAGCAAAGAGCATTGGCTTTGAAGTTCAAACCCAAGCATTCAAAATGATAAAATGAAAAAAAATAAATAAATAAATAAATAAATCCATGAGTGCATTTACTTACAGTTGAAGTCCCCTGGCCGATGACACCATGTTTGCAACTTAGATCAAGAGGCCTTTCCAGCAATCGCAAATACTAGTGCAAAAACAAAAAAATGCATACGAAGAGATGGCATATAATGGTAAATACACAAAACCAAGCATTGTAAGGGTCAGAGACACCCATATCCACAACAGCACAATGTTTTATATTCATCCATCAAATCACACACCTTGCATGTATAACTAGTATTTCTTACTCAATTTCTTTCTATCACTATGAATAGTTATCGTATGCCATACATGTCGTATAATATGCAAATTCACATGATTCTTACCACACAAAAGAATCAACCGTGTAGTCTCCGAAGACATTTAACAAAGGCTTAGAACGCAACATATGCTATTTAAGTTGAAACACTTTGACGCCATCTTCACTTGCGCCAACAAATGAATGTGAAAATACTTTTTACTAGCAAAACAAGCCCAATAAATGAAGGCATTCTACAAATCAGGTACTGGGATCATAGTCATGCTCCTAATAACACAAGCAAGAGACATAATGGAGCATAGACAAGAGAAATGGGAGCAATTACTTACTAGCAATAGCAAGAGCATCGTCACCCTAGGTAGAAAATTTCTATGAAAGGATCGCCCAAACAATCTATATCAAAGATCAAACTTTTTCCATTAAAGAATTGCCCAAATCAAGTTTTGTTTTTTTTTTTTTTAAGGGATGGGAAATTGAAGATTGGACCATATACGGTTAAGTGCACGCCCACCATGTGCACAAATAGTTTAGGAAGCAAGGTGACACCATCAAGGTTAGATTGCTCGCCGTCTTGATTCGACCTTGAAATCGAAAATATTTCTTGATGAGATTTTAACACTCCATTAGTGAGGAGTTCAAAAAAGTACCCTTACTATATAGAAGCAATTACTAAGTGAGTCTTCAGTTGACAAGATAAACAACTTTCTGCGACACACTTAAGGTCACTACCAATGAGCCCTAAGGACTTCTCAAAGAGAATAACTTTCAAAGGAGTTCAAAAAAACACCTTTACTATTAGAACTAGACGTCCTTCAAGTTAATTGGCCAAAAAAAAAACATCATTATGATGTGAAATAAACCAACAAACCATTGGATTCTTTAGTTTCAAAAGTAATATATTTTCTAAGCTCTGTTCAAAGTTAAGCTCTATGTAAAGTTCAGCATCTAAAGACTTCCTGTTACGCTATCTTCATTTTCTAAGCTCCTTCAAGTCTTTTCTTTTCTCTTTTTTGTAGTCTTGTTGTCGTTCTAATTTTGCTATAGCAATGATGACAAACACCACACTTGTGAATTTGGAATTTTCTTTTGTTTTTATAAAACATCATTATGATGTGAAATAACCAACAAACCATTGGATTCTTTAGTTTCAAAAGTAATATGTTTTCTAAGCTCTGTTCAAAGTTAAGCTCTATGTAAAGTTCAGCATTTAAAAACTTCCCGTTACGCTATCTTCATTTTCTAAGCTCCTTCAAGTCTTTTCTTTTCTCTTTTTTGTACTCTTTCTTGTCGTTCTAATTTTGCTATAGCAACAATGACAAACACCACACTTGTGAATTTGGAATTTTCTTTTGTTTTTATAACAACATGGTGTCCCCACCCCCTTTAAGGCGAGACTATTCCCTGTGAATGCACACAATCACCTACCAACCACGTACATCGGTAATCCACGGGAAGGGGAGCAAACCCACAACCAAAGCCAAACTCACGACAGGTAATCCACAGGGAGGAGAATCAAACTTGGAGTAAGCAATTTTTATACAAGGTCATATCGTCTACCCATATGAGGACTTCGATACTAACAAGGTTTTAACTAATTTGATCTAAATTTGCTCATAAAATTCTAGAGTTTAACATTTAATCCACAATTGATAGATACCACAATCCTCTTACTCGAATTCTAAATTTTTTCTCCTAGCCACTTGGACAATGGAAAGTATAGATTGGAATATAAAGAACAAAGGCTTTGATGTATTCATTTTATTTTAGCGTAGATTGTCCTTTGGTATTGTTCTTATCAATTTATTTCTTAATCATTAAAATTTTCCTAGTGTTTGATTCAGGCGCAGAATCCTTTTGAAGATGATGCATAAAATTTGTCAATTTTAAATGATGCCCCAGTATTTTCAGCTAAAAAAACATTTTGTTATGAATGACTTCCTAATCCTAGTGTCCTTATCCGAGCCTAACTTCATCTTTGGGTAAGAGTCTGACTGTTCTTATTTGTCTTGATCCTAATTAAAGATCAAGGGTTATTACTTTGATTCCATGGCTAATCAACCCTGGTGTAAAGTGGTGTGAGATTTTGCCTATTAAAGATAGTCCAATAAAAAGTAAGTCATGTGCACATTCATGGGACCTTACCCCATCGTCTAAGACAAACCAAAACCTGAAAATGATCACGGGGAAGGAGAAAAGTGATAAGAGGCAAGGCAGGATTTCTAATTTGAATAGGGGATGTAGATGGACTTTTTGGTCGAACGAACAACTGATAGGCAATCAGAGTCGGTCAACCAACACCTGATGATAAGCCCATTCTGGGGTTCAGGCTAGCCTAGCCCCTGATAGATCCATTTTGAAGAAAAATGAGATCTATATATTGAAGTTTGGGCCGAAGGCTTTGACTGGAAACATCATGCCGTTCATGTGATTCCGCTGGTCTAGGAGTAGTTCCCATGCTTCGGGAGTCACCACCGCAAAATATGATGACCTAATCAAGAGAGCTACAAGCTAGGCCACCCGGAGTGCGCTATAGTGCGCCCTACTAGATTGGGGCTCTGTTTTTCAGCAGATATGACGTCTCCCTATTAGTGACAGAGTGCATCGGAACTCACTAATAGGAAATGAGGGAAAAACAAAGTAATGCAAATAACGAAGTCGATCCGTTATTCATCGATACACGAAGCTCTCATTCAGTCGTTAAACATCACTAGCTTACACCTATAAGGGCGGTATGAAGTTCGAAAGGAATGGACGTGAGTAGGCTTAATAGTGAACGCAGAATTGAGGGTTTCAGGAGTCTCCAGATGTGAGGATTTAAATATTAAAAAAAAAAACGTACTTCCCTTAATACACCACGTGCATCGAGTAATCCACGGGAAAGGGAATCGAACTCATGTCTGTGGGGAGCAAACCCACGACCAAAGTCGTTCGCCCAAACTCATGACGGGTAATCCACGAAAAAGGGAATCGAACTCGTGTCTGTGGAAAGCAAGCCCACGACCAAAGCCATTATCCCGAACTCGTGTCTGTGGGGAGCAAACCCACGACCAAAGTCGTTCTCCCAACCTCGTGACCGGTAACCCGTAGAGAGGGGAAACGAACTCGTGTCTGTGGGGAGCAAACCCAAGACCAAAGCCATTCGCCCGAACTCGTGACGGGTTTTGGGATTTTTTTATTTTTTATTTTTAAAGATGGGGGTGTCCCTGTCCCTTTAAGGTGAGACCATTCCTTACAAATGCACGCAATCACTCGCCAACCACGTGCATCGGAAAATCCACGGGGAGGAAATCGAACTCAGTCGTTAAACGTCATGAGCATACGCCTATAGGGGCAGGATCAAGCTTGAAAGGAATGGACAGGCGTAGGCTTAATACCGAACACTGAAATTGAAGGTTAAAATTTCAAGAATATCCAACTGTGAGGATTAAAAACAAAAACTTTCCCTGATAAATAGGGTGAAGAACAGGGCAACGAGTCGAGTCGAACCAAGTTAGGGCTGAAGAGCTGACCCGACTCGCCCAACTCGGTACCAAGTCCAGCATGCCTGAACAGATCTAAGTCTAGGTCTAGCATGGACTAATCCAGACTGAGTCTGACCCAGTGACAGGTACCGAGTCAAGTCGAGTCAGCACCGCGTCGGGTCGGGTGTAGCGGGTCTCCAGATGTGGGGATTATAAATAAAAAACTTCCCAGTTACACCACGCGCATCAAGTAATCCACGGGGATGGGAATTGAACTCTTATCTGTGAGGAGCAAACCCACGACCAAAGTCATTCACCCAAACTCATAACAGGTAATCCGCGGGGAGGGGAATTAAACTCGTGTCTATGAGGAGCAAACCCACAACCAAAGTCGTTCGCCCCAACTCGTGATAGGTAATCCACGGGGAGGGAAATTGCACTTGTGTCTATGGGGAGCAAACCCATGACCAAAGTCATTCACCCAAACTTGTGACAGGTTTTGGGAAGGTTTTTTTTTATAACAACAGGGTGTCCCGGTCCCCGTCCCTTTTGGGAAGCGAAACCTCACATCTATCGAAGATCCAAGTAAAATGAGAAAAAAGGATTGGGGTAGGCTCATCCTTGAGTATGTATTTGACTATCCTTCTATTGGAGGTGAATGATATTCAGCATTTAGTGAAGTTGTGTATTGTGTGCTTAGGGTTATATGTGTAAACTGTCAAACCCTACTAAGATCAAGAGTATCCCAAAATAGGAAAGACACTTAGCATGAAGATTAGTTTGCCTCGAACAAAAATATCATACAGAAGTGGTGTTTTCAAATAATCAATTTTTTAAAGATCAAGAAGTTAATCTGTATATTGAATTTCATTTATTGACAAAAGGTCATTCCAACAACAAATTTGGGGCATTTAGTTTTCACCTACTAGGAAATCTTGCTCAAAAATCATCTTTAGTTTAGATTCTTCATACTTTTTACTTTTTTTTTTTTTTTTCATTTCTTCTTTATTTATGTCCTTCCTATTTGTTTTTCGTTTTGTATTTTTTGTAGTAAAACCTAAAACCAACAAAAGAATTTAGCTATGGCTCATTTCAAATTGCCTTCTTTTTTTTTCTTTTTTTTTTCACTTTTTAGAGAGCTTCATTAAAAGCCCACAAAATGCGCAAAAGAAAACAACCCACCTACACAATTGAAAAACATATGAGAGATTAGCATGATTAACAACTGGCTTTACATAAGAAGCCCAACCTAAAAAATACATTTAACTTCCCTAACGGCCACAACATGCGAAGAACTCCTATTCTAAAAACATCTCCTATATAGAAGCAATCTCCACAAAGCTTTCCCCACTTTTCCCACCCCTCCTGAATGCCAAACCACAGAAGGTCCGCAACAGAATTTGACTTCACCTAAGCTTGTATGGAGAGCATTGAGAAAGTAGTCCCACATCTTTCAAGCAAACATGCAATGAATGAAGAGGTGATTAATTGACTCTGCATCTCCCATACACATTATACATATTTTAGGAAGGGTAAGGGATCTTCTTTGCAAATTACTGATTGTCAACACTCTTTCTTCCCACAAGTCAAGCGAACATTGTCACCCATGGTGGAGCTCTGTATGACCATACAAAAAAAGAATAGACGTGGTAATTGATCATCTTCCCCATAGTTTCTTCCCCATTAACAATTAAAGGGCATTATCATTGTACATACTATATCACCTATTGGAATTTTTGGTAGACCTCATTAATATATTCATGTATATCTTCATACATCTCGTTCATTGAAATTAACCGCCATTTAAAAACATCCATCACAATGAACAACTAGAAGGCACTATCATTGTATATAATATATCACCAAAAACGACCTTAATGATATTTAGAGCATAGATCACTAAAAGCAACCCCAATCATATGAAGCGTTGGATCAGTAAGTATAAGCCAATCATATTAATGGTTCAAATTAATTGAAATGGCCCAAGCATGTCAAAGGTTTGCATCACCAGAAACCAGCATATCATATGAAGGGTTTGAATAAACCCTACCATATTAACGATTTGGATCGTTGAATATTGGCTAGTTTGATGAACAATTAGTCAAGAAAAATAACTACACTCCACACTTAACTATAAAAGACCGAAATATTATATGTCAAGATTGCTCCACTAACAATTTTTGTCCTTACCACATCCAATGAGGGCTATTAATAATCAATGGAATTGATTGGTGAACACAGGCCTCGGCATATATTGGTTCAGATCATTAAAATGGCCACAATGATATAAAGGGTTTGGATCACTTACAATAGGCCCAATCAAATGAACAATTTCAATCACTTGGAATGGCCCAACCATATCAAATATTCGTATGGGTGAAACAAGCCCTACCATATTAATTGGATCACTGAAAATAGGCCCTACCTTAATTTTTTTATAATGATAGCAGGCACCCTACAATATTAACGATTTGAATCACAAAATGTAGGCCCAATCATTAAGAGGGTCCTACAAAATTAAAGATGTGTATCACAGAGAACCAACCTCAAATATTACGAATTGATGAATCAACTTCACATATCCATTGGGATGGGTCATGGAAAGAGGCTTCGCTTCAATCATATGATGAGTTTAAATCACTACAAGCAGCACGAATCATATGATGCATTTGAATCATTGAATGGGCCGAATCATATAAGAAGTTCAAATCCGCCAAAATGGCCCATCCAAGAAAAGCAACTTCAATCATATGATGAGTTTGGATCGTCGAATGGGCCGAATCATATGAAAATTTTGGATCCACCGAATGGCCCAAGCATGTCAATGTTTTTTATCCATCGAAATGGCCCATGTCAAAGGTTTAGATCACTAGAAATGGGCCAAATCATATGAATTTGGGTTGTTGTAAAAAGAAACCTGACTATTTGAATTGTGTATCAAACTGAGGACGGTCCTACAAAATTAACGATGTGCATCACTGAGAACAAACATCAAATATTATGAATACAGGGATCAACTTAACATATTGATTGGGATGGGTCATGGAAAGAGTCTTCAATCATATGATGAGTTTAGATCACTAACAGTGGCACGAACCATATGATGCATTTGGATGGTTGAATGGGCCAAATCATATAAGAAGTTCAAATCCGCTAAATGGCCCAACACATGAAAGGTTTTGATCCATTGAAGTGGCCCAAGCATGTCAAAGGTTAGGATCAGTAGAGATGGGCCAAATCATATGAACAGTTTGAATCATTTGTAAAGCTGAAGAGGGTCCTTCAGAAATTTGGGTATGGATCAAACTTAGCAGATCCATTGCCAAGGATCATGAAAAGCAGCTTCAATCATATGATGAGTTTCGATCGTGACAAGCATCTTCAATCGTATGATGAGTTGGAATTGCCGAATAAGCTGAGTTATATGAACAATTTGGATCCACTGAATGGCCCAAGCATGTCAATGTTTTTTATCCATCGAAATGGCTCATGTCAAAGGTTGGGATCAATAGAAACAAGCCAAATCATACGAATTTGGATCGCTGTGAAAAGAACATTATAATTTGAATTGTTTATAAAACTGAAGAGGGTTCTACAAAATTAACGATGTGGATCACTGAGAACCAACCTCAAATATTATGAATAGATGGATCAACTTAACATATGGGTCATGGAAAGAGTCTTCAATCATATGATAAGTTTAAATCACTAACAGTAGAACGAATCATATCATGCATTTGGATTGCAGAAGGGGCCGAATGATACAAGAAGTCAAATCCGCTAAATTGGCCAAAGCACGTCAAAGGTTTTGACCCATTGAAATGGCCCAAGCATGTCAAAGGTTTGGATCACTAGAAATAGGCTAGATCATATGAACAGTTTGGATCATTGGTAAAGCAGAAGAGGGTCCTACAAAATTTAGGGCATGGATCAACTTAGCATATCCATGCCATGGATCATGAAAAGCAGCTTCAATCATATGATGAGTTTGGATCATGAAAAGAACCTTCAATCATATGATAAGTTTGGATCGCTAAATGAGCCGAATCATCTGAAAAATTTGGATCCACTGAATGACCCAGAATGTCAATGATTTTTATCCATCAAAATGGTCCATGTCAAAGGTCTAGATCACTATAAATGGGCCAAATCATATGAATTTGGATTGTTCTAAAAAGAAACTTGTTTCTTTGAATTGTGTATAAAACTAAAGACGATCCTACAAAATTAGGATGTGGATCAGTGAGAACCAGCCTCAAATATTACGAATAGATTTTTCAACTTAACATATCCATTGGGATGGGTCATGGAAAAAGGCTTCAATCATATGACGAGTTTAGATCACTAACAGCAGTACGAATCATATAAGAAGTTCAAATCCACTAAATGGCCCAACACATGAAAGGTTTTGATCCATTGAAATGGCCCAAGCATGTCAAAGGTTTATGATCACTACAGATGAGTCAAATCAAATGAACATTTTGAATCATTTGTAAAGCTGAAGAGGGTCCTACAAAATTTAGGGCATGGATCAACTTAGCAAATCCATTGCCATGGATCATGAAAAGCAGCTTCAATCATATGACGAGTTTGGATCGTGGACAAGCAGCTTCAATCGTATGATGAGTTGGAATTGCCGAATAAGTCGAGTTATATGAACAATTTGGATCCACTGAATGGCCCAAGCGTGTCAATGTTTTTTATCCATCGAAATGGCTCATGTCAAAGGTTTGGATCAATAGAAACGGGCCAAATCATATGAATTTGGATTGCTGTAAAAAGAAACCTTATTATTTGAATTGTTTATAGAACTGAAGAGGGTTCTACAAAATTAACGATGTGGATCACTAAGAACCAACCTCAAATATTATGAATAGATGGATCAACTTAACATATCCATTGGGTTGGGTCATGGAAAGAGTCTTCAATCATATGATGAGTTTAAATCACTAACAGCAGAACGAATCATATCATGCATTTGGATCGCGGAAGGGGCCAAATGATATAAGAAGTCAAATCCGCCAAATTGGCCAAAGCACATCAAAGGTTTTGATCCATTGAAATGGCCCAAGCATGTCAAAGGTTTGGATCACTAGAAATAGGCCAGATCATATGAACAATTTGGATCATTGGTAAAGTAGAAGAGGGTCCTACAAAATTTAGGGCATGGATCAACTTATCATATCCATTGCCATGGATCAGCTTCAATCATATGATGAGTTTGGATCATGAAAAGAACCTTCAATCATATGATAAGTTTGGATCGCCGAATGAGCCGAATCATATGAATAATTTGGATCCACTGAATGACCCATCATGTCAATGATTTTTATCCACCAAAATGGCCCATGTCAAAGGTTTGGATCACTATAAATGGGCCAAATCATATGAATTTGGATTGTTCTAAAAAGAAACTTGTTTCTTTGAATTGTGTATAAAACTAAAGAGGATCCTACAAAATTAGGATGTGGATCAGTGAGAACCAACCTCAAATATTACGAATAGATTGTTCAACTTAACATATCCATTGGGATGGGTCATCGAAAATGGCTTCAATCATATGACGAATTTAGATCACTAACAGCCGTACGAATCATATGATGCATTTGGATGGCTGAATGGACCGAATCATATAAGAAGTTCAAATCCGCTAAATGGCCCAACACATGAAAGGTTTTGATCCATTGAAATGGCCCAAGCATGTCAAAGGTTTACGATCACTAAAGATGGGCCAAATCATATGAACAGTTTGAATCATTTGTAAATCTGAAGACGGTCCTACAAAATTTAGGGCATGGATCAACTTAGCAAATCCATTGCCATGGATCATGAAAAGCAGCTTCAATCATATGACAAGTATGGATCGTGACAAGCAGCTTCAATCGTATGATGAGTTGGAATTGCCGAATAAGCCGAGTTATATGAACAATTTGGATCCACTGAATGGTCCAAGCGTGTCAATGTTTTTTATCCATCGAAATGGCCCATGTCAAAGGTTTGGATCAATATAGAAACGGGCCAAATCATATGAATTTGGATCGCTGTAAAAAGAAACCTTATTGTTTGAATTGTTTATAGAACTGAAGAGGGTTCTACAAAATTAACGATATGGATCATTGAGAACCAACCTCAAATATTATGAATAGATGGATCAACTTAACATATCCGTTGGGATGAGTCATTGAAAGAGTCTTCAATCATATGATGAGTTTAAATCACTAACAGCAGAACGAATCATATCATGCATTTGGATCGCTGAAGGGGCCGAATGATATATGAAGTCAAATCCACTAAATTGGCCAAAGCACGTCAAAGGTTTTGATCCATTGAAATGGCCCAAGCATGTCAAAGGTTTGGATCACCAGAAATAGGCCAGATCATATGAACAATTTGGATCCACTGAATGACCCAGAATGTCAATATTTTTTATCCATCAAAATGGCCCATGTCAAAGGTTTGGATCACTATAAATGGCCAAATCATATGAATTTGGATCGTTCTAAAAAGAAACTTGATTCTTTGAATTGTGTATAAAACTAAAGAGGATCCTACAAAATTACGAAGTGCATCAGTAAGAACCAACCTCAAATATTACGAACAGATGGTTCAACTTAACATATCCATTGGGATGGGTCATGGAAAGAGGCGTCAATCATATGACGAGTCTAGATAACTAATAGTAGTACGAATCACATGATGCATTTGGATGGGTGAATGGGCTGAATCATATAAGAAGTTCAAATCCGCTAAATGGCCCAACACATGAAAGGTTTTGATCCATTGAAATGGCCCAAGCATGTCAAAGGTTTGGATCACTAGAAATAGGCCAGATCATATGAACAATTTGGATCCACTGAATGACCCAGAATGTCAATGTTTTTTATCCATCAAAATGGCCATTGTCGAAGGTTCAGATCACTATAAATGAGCCAAATCATATGAATTTGGATCGTTCTAAAAAGAAACTTGATTCTATGAATTGTGTATAAAACTAAAGAGGATCCTACAAAATTACGAAGTGCATCAGTAAGAACCAACCTCAAATATTACGAATAGATGGTTCAACTTAACATATTCATTGGGATGGGTCATGGAAAGAGGCTTCAATCATATGACGAGTTTAGATCACTAACAGCAGTACGAATCATATGATGCATTTGGATGGGTGAATGGGCTGAATCATATAAGAAGTTCAAATCTACTAAATGGCTCAACACATGAAAGGTTTTGATCCATTGAAGTGGCCCAAGCATGTCAAAGGTTGGGATCAGTAGAGATGGGCCAAATCATATGAACAGTTTGAATCATTTGTAAAGTTGAAGAGAGTCCTATAGAATTTTGGGCATGGATCAACTTAGTAGATCCATTGCCAAGGGATCATGAAAAGCAGCTTCAATGCGGATGTTGTCAAGAGGCAGGTAAAGTAATTTGTAATTGTTGCACATTTTCTTTACATTACCATGGTAATTGGTGAAAAAAGAAAAAAAAAAAAAAAACAGGCCCTTAAGTGTGCAGAAATCAGCATTCTTAGTTCTTAATCTAAGTGTCTAACTATGCATGTCAAAGAATGCCAAAAGAACACCAATGCATAACTTCTATGGCAAAGTGAGTGAATCATATTGATGGAAGCAGCACCTGAAATTATGACAATCGAATAAACATACCATGCTTGTAGAAATATCCCCCTTAGATACCAAGGGACCAACTATAAATTCTAGAGCTGCTAGATCACGGATACTAGATTCTATAGCAAGGTTCAATATACTTGCAGCAGTTTCTGTAGGGTTTCTCCTCAAATAAATTCTGATGAATGCATCCTCAACAGCTGCATAGATAGATTTGTCCTAGGAAAATACCTACAGAAATCCAATGCAAACACACCATGCTTGTAGAAATATCCCCCTTAGATACCAAGGAATAAACATACCATGCTTGTAGAAATATCCCCCTTAGATACCAAGGAACCAACTATAAATTCTAGAGATGCTAGATCACCAATACTAGATTCTATATCAAGGTTCAATATATTTGCAGCAGTTTCTGTAGGGTTTCTCCTCAAATATATTCTGATGAATGCATCCTCAACAGCTGCATAGATAGATTTGTCCTGGGAAAATACCTACAGAAATCCAATGCAAACACACCCCTTAAATGCTTGCCAAGATTCCTTTGGAAGTCAAGAAGAATTGTAACAGAAATCAAAGAGGATGCTTACAAGTGGCAACATTTGGAGACGGGCCTCAGAGTCATCAATTTGGAACTGTCTGCACCTCATCAACAAAAGAATCGTGTTCTCAACATCAGTGACAGAAGATGAAGCCAGCAGTTGGACCAGAGTCGGCATTGTGGAGGATATGCACTTTGAGAACCTCAAACCTGTCTCAAGTGATGCAACCAAGGCCCTGGTCTGCTCCAGGTTCCCAAAATCTAGCATGGAAGAACCCTTGTTGACCCCATCTTCCACACTAGGCAAACAACTATCAGTAACACTGTCTTGCTGCTCTGACTTGACTTCAGCCTGATAAACCTTCCCATTTGCTTCACACATCTCATTGTCTGAAGGTATCCTGTCCAAAACGCTCTCAGAAGGTGCATTGGGTTCCATCTCTTTCAGTTTCTCCTTCTATTTCTCCAAGGGCGCTTCAAATGATGCAATGCGAAGTTGTGGACCAAATGGGTTATGCTGCAATATCGTGATGAGTAGATTCAATGCCATTTTCCTCACGAAAGCACTCTTATCCTCCAATCTCCCAGAAGCAACCTCGTTCCACAGACCAATTGCAACAGCATGTTATTCGCATAGTTCTGCCCACACCTGAAGAACCTTACTCGTCGAATAGGCTGAAACATCCCGACACTGCTCGAGCAAGATGTCCAGCATAGCTTGCTTGCTGCGCACATCATCATCTTCTCACCATCATTGCCATTATAGATAGGAGAGAGATCGAGGGTTTCATGGGGCGAGAGGAGACCAGTGAGAGAGGTAGGGAGGAGGGGGGTAGGGTTTTTCTTGGGGAAGAGAAGGCGAGGCAGAGGCGAGAGAATGCCGTTGATAGGAGGTAAAAGATAAATTTGAATTGTGGGAACGGGCTGAGAGAGGGAAGCCGTGGGCTGACAGAGAGACGAGACGAACGTTGCGAGAGAAGTCGAACGGGAGAGAGAGATTTGATTTTTTTCTTAGGTATCAAGTTTTCGAATAGAGAGCCGCTGGTAATGGATTTTGAGATTCTTTCTCGCTCATTAAGCAAGAGTAGGTGGGCCACCGTGATTTTTGTGAGAAATCCTCCCCGTCCATCCCCTTTTTCAAGGAAGTTGATTCGCTTGTCTAAGGCACACACCGATATGGCTCTGTGGGTACGTGTCGTGCGAAGACGGCCGTTGCTTATCCTCGAGCTCCCAGTTGTCGGGACGGTTCAAAGGAGATCAAGGTTACATGGCTCGAAAATGATGTATTTATTATATCCACACCGTTCATCCATTTTGTGAGATCATTATAGAGAATGATACAAAAAATGATTCATATCCAAACCTTAAGTGGACCATACTAGAAATAGCAGTGGGACAATGATTCTCACCGTTAAAATATTCGTAGCCCACCGTGTGTTTATTTTCCATCCAATCTATTCATAAGGTCACATAGGCCTTGATGAAGAGTAAAAACAAATATCATATCGATCCAAAACTTCTATGACGCCCAAAAGGGTTTCAACGGTAGACGTTCAATCCTCGTAGCTTTTTGCAGTATGGTCTGTTTGATCTTTGGATCTGTCTTATTTTTCAGATCAAGCCGTAGAACGATCTTGCCAGATGAAAGGACGGTTGGGATATAACACATACCTCGTGATGGGACCTACATAACTTGGTAACGTCAATACACGACATATCGGTGTGCGGTACACCAGCCAATCCGCTTCCCGGATACGATTGCGTACTTTCAGCGTGAGTAGCAAGGTGGATACTGACAGCGCTCTGTGAGCCCCATCACGATGTATGTATATTATTGACGCCTTCCATCCAATTTTTTTCCAGACTATGTTATGGCATGGAGCAGAAAATGAGCATATAAAAATCTCATAGGAACCACACCATAGAAAAGAGTGGTGATTGAACACTCACCATTAAAAAATTAATAGTACTTAAAAAATGTATGGTTAAGAATAAAACAGTAAGTACTAATCAAGCAAACCAAACCATCCAATTAATGGTACTTATCAAATGTATGGTTAAGAATAAAACAGTGAGTGGCCCTAGTTCCAACTGAAAAAATCAGATGGTTCCAATATCTGCTTACTTTTACTTTTGGGTTATGCTCCATCCATAA
Organism: Magnolia sinica; assembly: GCF_029962835.1. NCBI lineage: Eukaryota > Viridiplantae > Streptophyta > Magnoliopsida > Magnoliales > Magnoliaceae > Magnolia > Magnolia sinica. Next base: position 49,633,557 of record NC_080590.1, read on the forward strand.
TTCAGTCAAAGATTTGGGAGGTTTCAATATATGGCAACGAGGTTCCAAAGATTTATGGTAAATGGAAGAGCCCTTCTGGATTTCGTAATGTAAATCTAGGCAAAAGTAAGACCAAGAGAACCAATCATTTAAAAAGAAAAGGAAAAAAAAAAACAAATAAAGACACCATCACTTGTCAGTTTTCTTTACCAATTTCGTGCAATCGTGTGCTTCAGTAGATAAGCTAGGATCCAGCCCATGATCTTAAGGTTGAGACAATGATAATCCAATCAAGTTACAAGTGTTATCATAGTCTTGGTAAGAAGTGTTTCAGAATACAAAGAAAGAAATATCTATTATAAGAGGCATCACTATAAAAATTGAAACCTGCTCAATCTTGATAAACTTTTCTCCACGCCCACGATCAAGGATTTTACATACTTTATAAAACTTAGACAATCTTTCAGCCTGCAACAAGGAAGTAGCTTGAGGCATGGCGAATAGGCAAAAATTTTCAACTTAAATCAGCATGTAGTGAGTGACAAAGGGCATATAGACAAATTGGATGAGCAGAACAACTACCTGCTGCCCTGATTTCCGGTATATCTCAAGGGCTTTGATAGCGTAATGCCATTGCATCCCCAAGTATTTCCATAGAAAAAAATAATAATAATAAAGAACCAACATCATCAATTGCCCACATCCCCGTTAAGCAAAAGTTTCCTTACAATTTATATCATGATCACTTATTTTCGATGAAGGCTTACTTTTCTGAAAATAATCAACATATAAACGAGTTAGAAGAGTCATCCACGCAAAATACACTGCAAATGAAGGAGAGAAAAATAAAATCGCCTACGTTATTTTAGAGTAGATCATCCTTTAGTATTCTTCCTATCAATTTATTTCTTAATCATTAAAATTTTTCTAGTTTTTTATTCTAGCGCAGAATCCTTTTGAATACGATGCATAAAATTTGTCTATTTTAAATGATGCCCAAGTATTTTCAGCTTTAAAAAAAAAAAAAAAACACAGTTTGCTATGAGTGACTTCCTAATCCAACTAGTGTCCTTATCCAAGCCTAACTTCATCTTCAGGTAAGAGTTTGACTGACGATTATTACTTTGATTCCATGGCTAATCAACCCTTGTCTAAAGTGGTGTGTGATTTTGCCTATTGAAGATAGTCCAATAAAAAGTAAGTCGTGTGCACATTCATGGGACCTTACCCCATCTTCTAGGACAAACTAAAACCTGAAAATGATCACGGGAATGAGTGAAGTGATAGGAGGCAAGGCAGGATTTCTAATTCAAATAGGGCATGTAGATGGACTTTTTGGTGTAGCGAACAACTTATAGGCAATCAGAGTCAGTCAACCAACACCAGATGATAAGCCCCTTCGGGGGGTCGGGCTAGTCTGACACCTAATAGATCCACTTTGAAGAAAAAAGAGATCTATAAATTGAAGTTCCGACCGAACGCTTTGACTGGAAACGCCTTGTCATTCATGTAATTCTGTTGATCTAGGAGTAGCTCCCAAGCTTCGAGAGTCGCCATAGGGGCCATACAATAATAATTAAATGGATCACTAAAAGATGGCTCAATCATATAAATGATATGGATCAACTTAGGGCCTGTTTGTTAACGCTGAATTTTTGCACTTAACGCGGAATTGGGAAAATGTTCCATGTTTAGTGGTGTTTGTTAATGCGTTGATAACGAGGAAGAAGGAAAGCGATAAGTGGTTTTTCATTGAATTCTTTCCATGAAAGGAGTCTGGCTTAATGGTGAATGCGGAATGCGCTCAATGTATTTTTCATTAAACAGAAATTTTTACTTCCAAAATTAGCCCTTTTCAAGTTACTACGGCAATTTTTTCTCTTTAAATTGTTTGCTCAACACAAAATCAACTTTTAACTTGTGAAACTTCTTTATGCCCCACCATGATGTATGTGTTTCATCCTTTTTTAAAGATCTTTTTAGGGCTTGATAACAAAAATGAGAGGAATATAAAGCTGAGGGATCTACAAAATTTAAGGTTTTGATCCATTGAAATGGCCAAGCATGTCAAAGGTTTGGATCATTAGAAATGGGCCAAATCATATGAACAGTTTGGATCATTTGTAAAGCTGAAGAGGGATCTACAAAATTTAAGGCATGGATAAACTTAGCATATCCATTGCCATGGATCATAAAAGCAGCTTCAATCATATGATGAGTTTGGATCATGAAATGCTGCTTCAATCATATGATGAGTTTGGATCGCCGAATGAGCTGAAGCATATGAACAATTTGGATCCACTAAATGGCCCAAGCATGTAAATGTTTTTTATTCATCGAAATGGACCATGTCAAAGGTATGGAACACTAGAAATGGGCCAAATCACATGAGTTTAGATCGTTGTAAAAAGAAACATGATTGTTTGAATTGTGCATAGAGTTGAAGAGGGTCCTACAAAATTAACGATGTGGATCACTGAGAACCAACAACAAATATTATGAATAGATGGATCAACTTAACATATCCATTGGGAAGGGTCATGGAAAGAGGCTTTCAATCATATGATGAGTTTAGATCACTAACAGCAGCACTAATCATATGATGAATTTGGATCACAGAATGGGCCGAATCATATAAAAAGTTCAAATTCGTTGATATGGCCCAAGCACGTCAAAGGTTTTGATCCATTGAAATGGCCCAAGCATGTCGAAGGTTTGGATCACTAGAAATGGGCCAAATCATATAAACAGTTTGGATCCTTTGTAAAGTTGAAGAGGGATCTACAAAATTTAGGGCATGGATCAACTTAGCATATCTATTGCCATGGATCATGAAAAGCAGCTCCAATCATATGGTGAGTTTGGAAAATGAAAAGCAGCTTTAATCATATGATGAGTTTGGATCATGAAAAGCAGCTTCAATCGTATGATGAGTGTCGATCGCCGAATAAGCCAAAACTTATGAACGATTTGGATCCATTGAATAGCACAAGCATGTCAATGTTTTTAATCCATCAAAATGGCCCATGTCAAATATTTGGATCACTAGAAATGGGCCAAATCATATGAATTTGGATTGTTGTAAAAAGAACCCTAATTGTTTGAATTGCGTATAGAACTGAAGAGGGTCCTACAAAATTAACGAGGTGGATAATTTAGAACCAACCTTAAATATTATGAATAGATGGATCTAACTTAACATATGCATTGGGATAGATCATGGAAAGAGGCGTCAATCATATGATGAGTTTAGATGACTAACAGCAGCACTAATCATGTGATGCATTTGGATCGCTTAAAGGGCCAAATCATATAGGAAGTTCAAATCCGTTGAAATGGCCCAAGCACGCCAAAGGTTTTGATCCATTGAAATGGCCCAAGCATGTCAAAGGTTTGGATAACTGGAAATGGGCCAAATCATATGAATAGTTTGGATCATTTGTAAAGCTGAAGAGGGGCCTACAAAATTTAGTGCATGGATCAACGTAGCATATCCACTACCATGTATCATTAAAAGCAACTTTAACCATATGATAAGTTTGGATCATAAAAAGGAGCTTTAATCATATGATGAGTTTGGATCACCGAATGAGCCGAATCATATGAACAATTTATATCCACTAAATGGCCCAAGCATGTTAATGTTTTTTATTCATCGAAATAGCCCATGACAAAGGTTTGGATCACTAGAAATGGGCAAAATCATATGAATTTGGATCGTTGTAAAAAGAAACATGATTGCTTGAATTGTGTGTAGAGTTGAAGATGGTCCTACAAAATTCACAATGTGGAACACTGAGAACCAACATAAAATATTATGAATAGATAGATCTAACTTAACATATCCATTGGGATAGGTCATAGAAAGATGCTTCAATCTTATGATTAGTTTAGATCACTAACAGTAGCACTAATCATATGATGCATTTGGATCGCTGAATGGGCCGAATCAAATAAGAAGTTCAAATCCGTTGAAATGGCCCAAGCATGTCAAAGGTTTTCATCCATTGAAATGGCCCAAGCATGTCAAAGGTTTGGGTCGCTAGAAATGGGCCAAATCATATGAACAGTTTGGATCATTTGTAAAGATGCAAAGGGTCCTACAAAATTTAGGGCATGGATCAACTTAACATATCCATTGCCATAGATCGTGAAAAGTAGCTTCAATCGTAGGATGAGTTTGGATCATGAAAAGCAGCTTCAATCGTAGGATGAGTTTGGATCATGAAAAGTAGCTTCAATCGTCTGATGAGTGTCGATCGCCGAATGAGTTGAATTGTATGAACGATTTGGATCCACTGAATGGCTTAAGCATGTCAATGTTTTTTAATCTATCAAAATGGCCCATGAAAAAGATTTGGATCATTAGAAATGGGACAAATCATATGAATTTGGATCGTTGTAAAAGAAACTTGATTGTTTGAATTGCGTATCGAACTCAAGAGGGTCCTACAAAATTAACAATGTGGATCACTGAGAACCAACCTCAAATATTATGACTATATGGAGCTAACTTAACATATCTATTGGGATAGGTCATGGTAAAAGGCTTCAATCATATGATGAGTTTAGATCACTAACTGCAGCACGAATCATATGATGCATTTAAATCGCTGAATGGGCCGAACCATATAAGAAGTTCAAATCCGTTGAAATGGCCCAAGCACGTCAAAGGTTTTGATCCATTGAAATGGCCCAACCATGTCGAAGGTTTGGATCACTAGAAATGGGTCAAATCATATAAACAGTTTGGATCATTTGTAAAGCTAAAGAGGGATCTACAAAATTTAGGGCATGGATAAACTTAGCATATCCATTGCCATGGATCATGAAAAGCAACTTCAATCATATGGTGAGTTTGGAAATTGAAAAACAACTTTAATCATATGATGAGTTTGGATCATGAAAAGCAGCTTTAATCGTATGATGAGTGTCGATCGCCGAATAAGCCGAAACATATGAACGATTTGGATCCACTGAATAGCACAAGCATGTCAATGTTTTTAATCCATCGAAATGGCCCATGTCAAATATTTGGATCACTAGAAATGGGCCAAATCATATGAATTTGGATTGTTGTAAAAAGAACCCTGATTGTTTGAATTGCGTATCAAACTGAAGAGGGTCCTACAAAATTAACGAGGTGGATAACAGAGAACCAACCTTAAATATTATGAATAGATGGATCTAACTTAACATATGCATTGGGATGGGTCATGGAAAGAGGCGTCAATCATATGATGAGTTTAGATCACTAATAGCAGCACTAATCATATAATGCATTTAGATCGTTGAATGGGCTGAATCATATAAGAAGTTCAAATCCGTTGAAATGGCCCAAGCATGTCAAAGGTTTTGATCCATTGAAATGGCCCAAGCATGTCAAAGGTTTTGATCCATTGAAATGGCCTAAGAATGTCAAAGGTTTTGATCTATTGAAATGGCCCAAGCATGTCAAAGGTTTGGGTCACTAGAAATGGGCCAAATCATATGAACAGTTTGGATCATTTGTAAAGTTGAAGAGGACCCTACAAAATTTAGCGCATGGATAACGTAGCATATCCATTGCCATGTATCATTAAAAGCAACTTTAATCATATGATAAGTTTGGATCATAAAAAGGAGCTTTAATCATATGATGAGTTTGGATCGCCGAATGAGCCGAATCATATGAACAATTTATATCCACTAAATGACCCAAGCATGTCAATGTTTTTATTCATCATAATGGCCCATGTCAAAGGTTTGGATCACTAAAAATGGGCCAAATCATATGAATTTGGATCATTCTAAAAGGAAACATGATTGTTTGAATTGTGTGTAGAGCTGAAGAGGGTCCTACAAAATTAACAATGTGGATCACTGAGAACCAACATCAAATATTACGAATAGATGGATCTAACTTAAGATATCCATTGGGATGGGTCAGGGCAAGAGGCTTCAATCATATGATTAGTTTAAATCACTAAGAGCAACACAAATCATATGATGCATTTGGATCGCTGAATGGCCTGAATGGGCCAAATCACATAAGAAGTTCTAATCCATTGAAATGGCCCAAACACGTCAAAGGTTTTAATCCATTGAAATGGCCCAAGCATATCAAAGGTTTGGATCACTAGAAATGGGCCAAATCATATGAATTTGAATCGTTGTAAAAAGAAATATGATTGCTTGAATTGTGCGTAGAGCTGAAGATGGTCCTACAAAATTCACAATGTGGAACACTGAGAACCAACATAAAATATAACAAATAGATGGATTTAACTTAACATATCCATTGGGATGGGTCCTGGAAAGAGGCTTCAATCATATGATTAGTTCAGATCAGTAACAACAGCACTAATCATATGATGCATTTGGATCGCTAAATGAGAAGAATCATATAAGAAGTTCAAATCCGTTGAAATGGCCCAAGCACGTCAAAGGTTTTGATCCATTGAAATGGCCCAAGCATGTCAAAGGTTTGGATCACTAGAAATGGGCCAAATCATATCAACAGTTTGGATCATTTGTAAAACAGAAGAGGGTCCTACAAAATTTAGGGCATGGATCAACTTAAAATATCCATTGCCATGTCAAAGGTTTGGATCATTTGTAAAGCTGAAGAAGGATCTACAAAATTTAGGGCATGGATAAACATTGCATATCCATTGCCATGGATCATGAAAAGCAGCTTCAATCATATGAGGAGTTAGGATCATGAAAAGCAGCTTCAATCATATGATGAGTTTGGATCGCCAAATAAGCCGAATCATATGAACAATTTGGATCCACTTAATGGCACTAGCATGTCAATGTTTTTTATCCATCGAAATGGCCCATGTCAAAGGTTTGGATCACTAGAAATGGGCCAAATCATATGAATTTGGATCGTTGTAAAAAGAAACATGATTTTTTGAATTGTGCATAGAACTGAAGAGGGTCCTACAAAATTAACGATGTGGATCATTGAGAACCAACCTCAAATATTATGAATAGATGGATCAACTTAACATATCCATTGGGATGGGTCATGAAAAGAGGCTTCAATCATATGATGAGTTTAAATTACTAACAGCAACATTAATCATATGCTGATTTGGATAACTGAATGGGCCGAATCATATAAGAAGTACAAATCCACTGAAATGGCCCAAACACATCAAAGGTTTTGATCCATTAAAATGGCCCAAGCATGTCAAAGGTTTGGATCACAAGAAATGGGCCAAATCATATGAAGAGTTTAGATCCTTGAAAAAAGAAACCCAACCATATCAAGAATTTAGCTTACTAAATACAGTTTAAATGTTTGAAACAGTTTGAATTTAATAAAATGAGCCCACACATCGACAATTTCAAATTAGACCAAATTATAAAAATAAATTAGATCACTAGAAATGGTCCTCCTAATACTTTATGTTTAAGACAACAAGAAATAAACCACTCTAGCCAACTCTTGTACCAAAGTCTCTAAAAAGAGAAAAGTCACCATTGTACCTCCCAAGGGCCAAATCAGTTCAACTAACTAGATTAATGAATATGGGCCTGAACATATTGATGGTTTGGCATAAAAAATTGAAATGCTATATTCCTCCAACCCAAAGGGGTATGGGTCATTCAAAACAAGCCACATATATGAACAGCTAGGATCACTTAAAGTGGCCCGGGCACATCAATGGCTTTTCTCACTAAAAGTGAAAATGAGCCCAACAATTAGTTGGGATAAGTATTAGATGATGATGATGGTTCATATTATTGGAAACGCACCAAATCTATGAGTGGTTCATATTATTGGAAACAAACTCTACCTATTAATAATTTGAATCACTAAATACTGATCAATCATGTAACCAGTTTGGATTATTGAAAATGAGCATAATTCTGAGACGAGATACCTCCTCTCTTAACATTTTTCTACGCTCGTGCAATCCAACGAGTATATAGCATTAAGTGATAAGATAGGTAAAGGAAGGCTAATTATATCAAACCGATCTAGATCCAATCAAATGAAGGGTTTAGATCACTGAAAACAACCCCAAAATATTAAGTGTTGTATTAACAAATAGAGGCCTAAGTATCAAAAGATGAACTTAACGGATTAGTGAAAAGATGCATAAGTATACCTACTGGTTTGGATCACTAACAAAGGCCTCAACTAATGAAGGGTTTACATCACCGAAACAACTCTAATCATATGAAGGGTATGGATCACATAAAACAAGACTAAGCATATGAACGGTTGAGATCACTTGAAATGATTCAAGCATATCAAAGGTTTGTGCCACTGAAAATGAGCATAATCATTAGCAAAATTTGAATCATTAATAACTTTTGGTTCATGCGACATTCACTGATTGATTCGTTAAGTGTATGCCTTAATACGAATGGTGTGGATCACTAAAATAGCTTGAATTATAAAATGGACCAACTATAGCCGACTCTTGAACCAAAGTCTCTGAAAATGGAAAATTCATCAGTGTACATCCCCCAAGGGTCAAATCACCTCAACCAACTAAATTGGATCCAATAAGATGAACGATTGACGAAATCAGGCCCGATCATTTAAATTGTTTGTAAAGTTAAAGAGGGCTCTACACAATTAACAGTATGGATCACTGAGAACTGATCTCTATAATATGTATAATATATTAATATAGATCAACTTAACATATCTATTGGCATGGGTCATTGAAAATAGCCTCAATCATATGATGAGTTTGGATCAATAAAGAAGCGAAAATAAGATAAAGGACCGAATCACCTCAATTAACTAAACTAGAAGCAATAATGAAGGATCAGCAAAAATAGGCCCGATCATTAAAACTGTTTGTAAAGTTAAAGAGGGCTCTACAAAATTAGTAATGTCGATCACTGAGAATTGATCTCAATAATATGAATAATATAGATTAACTTAACATATCCATCGACATCGGTCATTGAAAGTAACCTTAATCATATGATGAGTTTGGATCACTTACAAAGCACAACTCAAGCATTTGGATCACCAAATGACCAAATCATATAAACGGTTCAGATCCACTGAAATGGCCCAATCATGTCAAAGGTTTTCTATCCATTGAAATGATCCCAATCAATATGTAATTACTGTAAAAATTTCGAATCCAAACAGCAACATCAGTGTATTTTGGTGGCGATTTGACATTCAGGCAATGTAAAAATGCCATCATTCCAATTTACCACAGCAATCAGTGGTCAAACGCAGATGTTGTCAGGAGGCAGGTAAAGCAATTTGTAATTATTGCACATTTTCTTTACATTACCAAGGTAATTGGTGAAAAAAACAGCCCTGAAGTGTGCAAAAATCAGCACTCTTAGTTCTTAGTCTAAGTGTCTAACTATGCATGTCAAAGAATGCCAAAAGAACACCAATGCATAACTTCTATAGCAAAGTGAGTGAATCATATTGATGGAAGTAGCACCTGAAATTATGACAATCAAATAAACATACCGTGCTTGTAGAAATATTCCCCTTAGATACCAAGGAACCAACTATAAATTCTAGAGTTGCTAGATCGCCGATGCTAGATTCTATAGCAATGCTCGATAGATTTGCAGTAGTTTCTGTAGGGTTTCCCGTCAAATAAATTGTGATAAATACATCCTCAACAGCTACATGGATAGGCTTGTCCTGTGAAAATACCTGCAGAAATCCAATGCAAACACACCCTTAAATGCTTGCCAAGAGTGCTTTGGAAGTTTAGAAGAATTGTAACACAAATCAAAGAGGATGCTTACAAGTGGCAACATTTTCCGGAGAGAGGCCTCAGAGTCATCAATTTGGAACTGTCTGCGCCTCATCAGTAAAAGAATCGTGTTCTCAACATCAGTGGCAGAAGATGAAGACAGCAGTTGGACCAGAGTCAGCATTGTGGAGGATTTGCACTTTGAGAACCTCAAACATGTCTCAAGTGATGCAGCCAAGGCCCTAGTCTGCTCCAGGTTCCCAAAATCCACCGTGGAAGAATCCTTACTAACCCCATCTTCCACACCAGGCAAACGACTATCAGTAACACTGTCTTGCTGCTCTGACTTCAGCCTGATAAACCTTTCCATCTGCTTCACATGTCTCATTGTCTGAAGGTATCCCGTCCAAAAACGCTCTCAGAAGGTGCATTGGGTTCCATCTCTTCCAGTTTCTCCTTGTATTTCTCCAAGGGCGCTTCAAATGATGCAATGCGAAGTTGTGGACCAAACGGGTTATGCTGCAACATCGTGATGAGTAGATTCAATGCCGCTTTCCTCACGAATGCGCTCTTATCCTCCAATCTCCCAGAAGCAACCTCGTTCCACAGACCAATTGAAACAGCATTTTCTTCGCATAGTTCTGCCCACACCTGAAGAACCTTACTCCTCGAATAGGCTGAAACATCCCGAGACCGCTAGAGCAAGATGTCCAGCATAGCTTGCTTGCTGCACAATCGGAAGGACCTGGTACTCGAATCACCATCTACATCCTTAAATGCCTTTGAAACCAAATTCCCCAAAACCCCAAGAATAGATGGAGAATACAGATGGAGAGATGACCTAGTGGAGAATACAGATGGAGAATCGATTTCCCAGAGGCCAATCAATAGATCAAATCAAAAGAATAGAGACAAAATACATCTATCTGCCCTAGAAATCCCTGAATCGCACATCAAAGAACAGGATATTAAAGTACATTCAACCCCAGAGAGAGAGATGACCTGGTGGTTGTTGCCGGGGTTTGGCTGCCATGAAAATGCAGACAAACGGACCAGATCATATCATCATCTTCTCACCATCATCGCCATTATAGATAGGAGAGAGATCGAGGGTTTCATAGGGCGAGAGGAGACCGGTGAGAGAGGGAGGAGGGGGGTTGGGTCAGCAACATGAGTTGAAACAAAATCGAATTTGTGGATTAGTTGCATTGCATCATTTGAGGAGAAGGAGGAGATGGAAATTGGGGATTCAACAGTGTTACGTGCCAGGTATGACTCAGTCAGATCAGTTCGTTGGGTTGTTTGGGTTGTTTCAGTCAATAACCATTTGCTAGTTTTAAGGGATTTTCTTTGGGCTAGAGTCCACGTGTCCAAGGGTAGACTCCACGTATTCTAAGTGGTTGTTATTTTCTTTTGTATTTTGTTATTTTCTTCTTTATTTAAGGCTATGCCTAGATGTGAATAAGAACAACAACTTTTTAATCAGTCTCTTCTATTCTCAGAAGATTGGAGGGCTGGTTCCCCTCGAAGTGGACCACATTTCATTCTTGTTCGCTGTTCGTTTGCAAACATAGGGCGTCTGAGGAGGCGGATTCCTATCAATTTGGTATCAGAGCCAAGTTCCATGGCTGATTCAAGAAATTCCCAGCCTGACAATGCTAACTTACAACAAACACTCTCGGAGATCATGCAACGACTATCTATTCTCGACAGCCGTTACGAAGAGATTTCCAATACTCTAAAGAAAGGGAAAGATCCGGCAACTGGCGGACCTGGTGACACCAGTGGATCCTCGCTCTTAGGACCCACAGGTTCCATTCAATCCAGAACCGTGAAGCTTAATTTTCCTACCTTCGACGGAGGTGACCCATCCGGATGGATCTACAGAGCAGAACAGTTCTTCGCCTATCACCACACACCGGCGGACGAGCGATTAACCATTGCCTCATTCCATTTGCAGGGGGATGCCTTGCAATGGTACCAATGGTATGAAAAATTGCAAGTCTACATGTCATGGCGGGAGTTCTTGTTAGCTTTAAACGAGCGTTTCGGACCAACCAGGTATGAAGATCATGCTGGAGCTCTTGCTAAGCTTCGCCAAACTTCTTCATTGCGAGAATACCAAAAAGAATTTAAAAAGTTGGCCAATCGGACCAATGGGCTGACTGAATCATTTCTCATAAGTTGTTTTGTATGCGGCCTACGAGATGACATCCGCTTGGATGTCCAAATGTTTCGACCAGTTACCTTGACACAAGCCATAGCCTTGGCCCGACTCCATGAAGAAAAGGTGGCTACGAGATGTCGTTTGGGCCGCCCTAATTCTAGTAAGCCCTTAGTTTCCACAATTGCCAATGAAAGGGAGGCCAAGGTACCATTGTTACCCATTAAACGGCTTACTCCTGCTGAGGCAAAAGAACGGCGAGATCGGGGGCTATATTACAATTGCAATGAAAAATTTCACCCTGGACATCGCTGCAAAACCTAAAAACTCTTTTTGATTGATGGGTCGTGTGAGCCAACACTTGATACTGATATCAAGGCTGACGAAGTAATCGAAATCAGCCATATTACCGGTGATCCACCTGAAATTTCTCTCCAAGCCATAGCCGGCTCTCCGACTCCTCAGACCATGCATGTTCGTGGCTTCCTATATCAAAATCCGGTCACGGTGCTTATTGATTCTGGGAGCACCCATAATTTTGTGGACCCTGAAGCCATTAAAAAGGTCGGGGTCGCGGCCTCAGCTAAAGATTCATTTGAAGTAATGGTTGCTAATGGTGACCAATTAAAAAGCCAAGGGAAGTGCACAGGATTATCATTGCGTTTGCAGGACTTCATCGCCTCCACTGATTTCTATATACTTCCCCTTGGAGGATGTGATGTGGTTCTAGGTGCGCACTGGCTACAAACTCTTGGCCCCATTTTGTGGGATTTCACCCACATGTGGATGCGGTTCACCGTTCATGGGCAAGAATATAATATTAAGGGTTCGAAGCTAGCTGCACTTCAAATGGTGGATGGAATTACCTTCAGTAAAAAGGCCAAGAAGTTGGGATGGGGAATGGTATTACATCTCTGTAGCATGGAAGGGTTGTCTCACCCAACCTTTTCATCACCTGAACTAAAGTCTCTACTTGACACTTATCAATATGTCTTTAAAGAACCATAGGGGCTGCCACCTCTTAGGTCCCATGACCATCAAATTTTGTTGGTTGATGGGGCTCGACCGATAAGTGTCAGACCTTACCGCTACCCACATTATCAAAAAAATGAAATTGAGCGGATGGTACGTGAAATGCTGGTGATTGGTTTAATCCGACCCAGTATAAGCCCATACTCTTCGCCGGTCCTCTTGGTACGTAAGGCGGATTGTAGTTAGCGGTTATGCGTCGATTATCGTGCCCTTAATCAGGTGACCATCAAAGACAAGTACCCCATTCCAGTTGTGGACGAGCTAATTGATGAACTTCATGAATCTTATTATTTCTCTAAGTTGGATCTAAGATCGGGGTACCATCAGATTCGTGTGGCAGAAGCTGACATTCCAAAAATGGCTTTTCATACACATGAAGGGCATTACGAATTCAGGGTGATGCCCTTTGGTCTCACCAATGCGTCATCAACATTCCAAAGTCTCATGAACGATATTTTTCGTCCTTATCTGTGCAAATTTGTATTGGTATTCTTCAATGATATACTTGTATACAGCAAATCGTGGCAGGAACACCTAGAGCATCTGGCCACTGTATTGGACCTTCTGCGGGACCACCAACTGTATGCAAAAATGTCCAAATGTAGGTTTGGCCAGAGGGAGGTTGAATATTTGGGGCACATAATATCCGGTGCTGGAGTAGCAGTGGAACCAGAAAAGATTCAAGCTATGATGGGTTGGCCTAAGCCCAACTCACCCAAAGCCTTACGAGGCTTCCTGGGCTTAACAGGCTACTACCGTAAGTTCATCAAAGACTATGGCAAAATCGCTAGCCCACTGACAGCCCTCCTTAAGAAGGATTCCTTTCATTGGAATGAGCAAGCTGATCAGGCTTTTATAAATCTTAAGGAAGCCATGACAAACCTGCCAGTACTCGCCTTACCTGACTTCTCAAGGCCTTTTACTATTGAATGCGATGCGTCTGGTGGTGGGATTGGCGGAGTCTTAATGCAAGACGAACGACCAATCGCTTTCACTAGTCGAACGTTGCAGGGACGGAATCTGGCATTGTCCACGTATGAAAAAGAGATGTTAGCTTTAATCTATGCAGTTCAGAAATGGCGACCATATTTACTTGGCCATCGTTTCATTATTCGTATTGACCACAAAAGCTTAAAATATCTCTTGGAACAACGGGTTACCACTCCAGCACAACAAAAATGGCTCATCAAACTTATGGGGTATGATTATAAAATAGAATATAAAAAGGGAATTGAAAATGTGGTAGCTAATGCTTTATCTAGAAGGCATGAAGAGGGGGAGCTCCAAGCCTTGTCCACACCAGTTTCTGATTAGTGGGATGAGATCAAGAAAGATTGTCATAGTGATCTAGCTACTCATGAGCTCATTCGGCTTTGGAACCTAGGCCAGCTAGATTCCAAGAGATATGCACTGCAGGATGGACTTCTTTTTTACAAGGAACGTCTCTTTATTGGCTCGACTCACTCTAGAACCAAGCTAATGACTGAATTACATGCTTCTCCCACTGTTGGTCATATGGGATATCACAAAACTTGGCAGCGAATCAAGCGACTGTTCTATTGGCCAGGAATGAGAAATTCAGTGAAAATTTTTATTAGGGAATGCGACACCTGCCAACGAAACAAATATGAAAATACATCACCGGCAGGTCTCATGCAGCCCTTGCCGATACCCAAGCAGATTTGGACCGACATTGCCATGGACTTTATTGAAGGCCTTCCTCTTTCACAAGGCCAATCTGTGATTCTTGTAATTGTTGATCGATTGTCCAAATATGCTCACTTTATAGCACTTGGCCACCCCTACTCAGCTAAATCAGTCGCGCAGGCCTTTGTGAACCACATATTCAAACTTCATGGAATGCCACAGTCTATAGTCAGTGATCGTGACCCAATCTTTACTAGTTCCTTCTGGCAAGAGTTATTCCGTTTGGAAGGAAGCCGACTACGAATGAGTTCAGCGTATCACCCTCAAACTGATGGCCAATCAGAAGTGCTAAACAGATGCCTTGAAGGGTATTTGCGTTGTTTCTGCAGTCATAAGCCTAAGGAGTGGACTCGTTGGCTTCCATGGGCTGAATGGTCTTATAACACATCCATCCATTCAGCCACTCGGATGACCCCATTTGAGGTCGTCTATGGAGTATCTCCTCCCACTCTCTTAAGCTACATTCCAGGGACGACTAAGGTACAAGCTGTAGAAGAGGAATTGTAACAAAGAGTTGTGGTTCTACGAGTTCTTAAAGACAATCTCATCAGGGCACAAGATCGTATGAAGAAATATGCTGATACTCATCGAATAGATCGTGAGTTTAATGAAGGGGATTGGGTGTATCTTAAGTTACAGCCCTACCGTCAAACTTCTGTAGCTCAACATCGTTCTATAAAGCTGTCATCACGATATTATGGTCCTTATAAAATTCTGCAGTGCATCGGTCCAGTTGCTTACAAGCTCGATTTACCTCAAGGTGCAAAGATTCATCCCATTTTCCATGTTTCTCAACTCAAGAAAAGGGTAGGGCCAGCTGTCCAGTTACAGACAACCCCGCCTATTTTGTTGCTGGAGGACTCCTTCCCTAAAGTGCCAGAATGGATCCTAGATCGACGAATGGTAAAGAAAAACAACAAGGCGGTGACTGAGCTGTTGATCAAGTGGCATGACTCTCCACCTGAGGACACCACATGGGAAAGCTTCATGTCTATCAAAGATCGGTTTCCAAGCTTCAACCTTGAGGACAAGGTAGGTTCTTAAGGGGGGGAGGGTTGTTACGTGCCAGGTTTGACTTAGTCAGATCAGTACGTTGGGTTGTTTGGGTTGTTTCAGTCAATAACCATTTGCTAGTTTTAAGGGATTTTCTTTGGGCTAGAGTCCACGTGTCCAAGGGTAGACTCCACGTATTCTAAGTGGTTATTATTTTCTTTTGTATTTTGTTATTTTCTTCTTTATTTAAGGCTATGCCTAGATGTGAATAAGAACAACAACTTTTCAATCAGTCTCTTCTATTCTCAGAAGATTGGAGGGCCGGTTCCCCTCGAAGTGGACCACATTTCATTCTTGTTTGCAAACATAGGGCGTCTGAGGAGGCGGATTCCTATCAGACATTGAGGCGGATGATGTCATCACAACCGCCAAATTCGAAGTTGTGGAGGCTAGATGGGAAGGTGAGAGGTGGGCCATTGACCGATATCGATCGAGAGAGAGCTCTGAAACCCTAGAAAAAGCAGAGAGAGAGAGAGAGAGAGAGAGAGAGAGAGAGAGGAGGAGGAGGAGGAGGAGGAGAGACGCTTATTGGGACCGAGTCGGGAGAACGAAAAAAGGTGGAATGTAATCGGGGGAGAGACGGCCGTTACAGGCCTATTTCTTGTGTATTAAGCAAGATTACTTAATAACCAAGATTAAGTGGGCAACCGTGGTTTCTGAAATCGGATTGCGTACTGAGTTACGCAGCACGCTCTTATCGTACTGAGTAAACTCAGTTGGGCCCACCCTGAATGTATATAGTCTACCCACACGGTCCATCCGTTTTTCCAAATAATTTAAGGGGTTGATCCGAAATTTGAAGCATATCCAAAGATTAACCAGATCATACCATAGGAAACATTGAGAATAACGATTTCCACCATTGAAACCTTGCTAGGCCCCACAGTGATGTTTATTTGTCATCCGACCTATTCATAAGATCATACAGACATGGATGAATGGAAAACATAAAAATAAGCTTGATCCAAAACTTATGTGTCCCGAAGAATTTTTCAACGGTAAATACTCAATTCACATTGCTACTTGTTGTGTGATCCATTTGAGTGTTTGATATGCTTAATTGTTGGGCTCAAGTCCTAAAATTATCCGATAAAATGGATGGATGGAGTGGATCAAATACATAAATCATGGTCTACCTAATATAGTTTACTTGGTATGCTAAGCGTGCTGTGTTACTCTTTAAGCAATCCGCTTCCTTGATTTTTGTGAGAAATCCTTCGGACGAAAAATGGATTGGCTACTTCCCTTGCCACCAGTGGCCGGTACTCTGTGGCCCCCACCATGATGTATCTATTTCATCCATTCCGTTCATCCATTATTAAAGATAATTTTAAGGCCCTATCCTAAAAAGTATGGATATAAATCTCAGGGGTACTACACCACAGGAAAAAATAGTGATTGGATATCCACCATTTAAATCATTGTAAGGCCTAATGTACTATTTATTTGACATCCAATCTGTTGATTAGGTCATACAGACCCAGATGAAGGGAAAAACAAAGATCATCTTGATCCAAAACTTCTATGGCCCACAAAAAGTTTTCAATGGTTGAAGCTCATTCAACACTGTTTCCTGCAATGTGGTCCTCTTGAGCTTGGGATATACTTTATTTTTGGTTTAACAACATAAAATGATCTATAAAAATAGATGGACGATGTGAATGAAACACATACATCATTGTGGAGCCCACAGAGCACCGACCACTGGCCATTGACTGGTGAGAGGAGAGTAGCCAAACCTTTTGCTCAAAGTTCCTGCGTAAAAATGTTAGGTGGGCCAACTGTCATCTCCGTGAGAAATCTATCCATTCATCCATTTTGTGAGCTCATTTTATGATATTAGACCAAAAATGAGGTGGTTTCAAAACAAAAGTGCGTCGCAGAGAGGATACAGTGGGGATTCAGTGAGAATCGTTGAAACATTCTTATGCCCATGAAAGCTTTGCTTCGGGCTAATTTTTTTTTTTTTTTTTCCACCTCATCCTAGTGATAATGACCTTATAAACGGTTTGGATGGCATATAAACATCAAGGTGGAGCCCAGGAAGGTTTTAACGGTATGTATTTCTTTCTCCAATTTTCCCTCTCTTGTGGCCCAGTTGAGTTTTGGATCCACCTCATTTTTGCTCTTTTGTCTTGAAATGAGCTCGCCAAAAGGATAAAAGGGGTAGATTTCCGAAAACCATAGTGGTGAGCCCCACCCAGCATCCTTGTGCAGAAACTTCCTACGGAAGGCCGTCCAAATCCTTCCCTTTTTCAAGGTGCGCTGCTTCTCGAAAATCCCAGCGAGGGTGGTCCCCACTCGTGCGACCCACCATAATGTATATGTTGAATCCACACCGTCCATTTGTTTCTCCAGCTTATTTTAGATCATGGGCCTATAAATGAGGCCGGTCCAGATCTTAGGTGGACCACACCACAAAAAATGGTGAGGACATGATGCCCACCATTGAAACCTTCATGAGACCTACCTTGGTGTTTATTTGCCATCTGACCTACCAACAAGTCTCGTCGACCTGGTGGAAGGGAGAATAGAAATGTCAAGTTGATCCAAAAACTTGTGGAGGCCACACGAGTGGGCCACACATGGAAGTGCCTTTGCACACTGTACAAGTGGGGGACCACCTCATTGGGCCCAACAGAAATGTCAGTTGTTTGGGTCAGGCTTAATAGCCAGGCTGATTCAAAATTTTAAATGTGCCTAGCCTGGCCTTGGCCCATTCAGTCCTAATTGAAAATGGGCATATACCTTATAAAATCAAAGTATGGTACAATCATATGCATGGCCTAAGAGATTGTACAATAATGTATGGGATTTCAGTTTGTACAAAGTGGGGCCTATTGCTCCCCAATCTGAAGCGTTCATATTGTGGTGGACCTCCCTAGTGAGCGAGGTATGTAAAATTCCTAATTTTTTTTAATACGTGGGCCAACAAAGAAACGGGTTAAGAATGAGAATTTGAAACTTTGAATATTTGAGATCCTATTTCAATGATCCCAACTTTTTTATAAGATGGATCACCTTTTTAATGGAAAATATTTGAAAACTAATAACTCCTATATTGAAATGTTTCAATATGTTGATTGTTTGACCTTTCCTTAGAAGATGGAACGCCTTCCAGGCATTGGAAGCCAATCCTAAAAGCCTAACGGGCAGGGTTACAAATGCGATTGGTTGGGCTAGGTTAGGTATGGGATGTTGGGTCGGGTTGAGTTTAGTGGCATCCCCATACTTGACCCATTTAAGAAACTAATTGCAGTTTTATAGCAAGAACTGACCCATTAAAATTCAGGGCAAATTTAAGTCGGGTCAAAAATCAAAAGTAGCCGACGCATTAATTTAATGGGTCGATACTAACCCTCTAATACAAATCTGACCCATTTATCACATGAGTCAGGTAAGGTCGATGAGGATATCAATGGGTACCCGAACCGTTTATCACACGGTACACGTTGAGGTCAGTAGGGATGTCGGTGGATACTCAAAGAACCCTTCCCATGAAGCTGATCCAATTTTAATGAGTTTAAGTTGAATAAATGACCCAATAAATCATCTTAAGTTTGGTCTAGACAATGGATTTATCTATACTTTTCTTCTTCTTCTTCTTTTTGGATTTTGGGTAAAATCAAGTCGGGTTATCTAGCCCAACCCATTAATAACCTATGTGGACACATAGGGTTCAACTCAAACTTGACTCATTTACTTAAATGACCATTCTAGCCTGAACCCACCTCAAAAGTAGATTAGGTCAGTTAACTTACAAGTAGGCTTGACCTAGGCTAGGCTTATTAGTGGGTCCATATCATAGGCCCAAGCCCAACTCATTTAGGTTGGGACTTAAATCCACATACCAATTTGGCCCGTTCATTGCATAATGTAAGTTATAATTCCTATAGGAAAAATAAGTAGCAAGCAAAGTTCAAAAGTAAAATGGTTTCCTTATCTACATTAATTATTTCATAACTTGTTATCTTCATGCTCTTGGATAGCGATGCTGGAAAAAAAAAAGAGTTAAGTATGAGATACCAACAACATATATTGGTTACGTGGCATGAAACTTCTTAGGCAATTGCAGGGCTTTTTTTCTCTTTTTTTTTTTAACACGCACACACACCGCCACACACTCACGCCATAGTGGGATTTCACCACCTATGGGTACTCGAACCCTTGACTAGGTTTTGAAACTCCTAAGAGTCTACCACTGGATCAAGAGCAAGGACACAGGCAATTGTAGGGCTTAATCTCTTAACAAGTGTGGTTTGCGATGCATACACGTGGAGCCCATGTTTGGGTGATCCAGAACATCAATCTGATGAACACCACCACAAATTCTAGATCGCAATTCTAATTATGGGTCATTTTCCAATACAAATTGCTATCTTTAATGACCCATGACCCATATAACCTTGACCTCCCTAATTGGAAGACCTTACCCTTCAATCAATGGCCTAGAAACTAATTAAGGGAAATCTACCAAATTCAATGAAAAATGGGCCAACAATCAAACAGTTATGCGGTATCAGATCAGTGGCCCGATCACTATGGCTCCCATGTGTGCCTTGATCAATGGCCATACCAAAATAGAAATGCAGAAATAATACACATTTAGCTAAAAAAAAAGGCTGAAGACACATTATGTTAAAGCGTGCTACTTACATACCACTTCCCATATCATTTTTACTTGCAGACACATTGTGTTAATTTTTGGTTGTTTCTAGTCCCAGATCAATAGTTAAAAGAATTATGATTGACTTGTATATGTGTTGGGTTGAGTTTGGCCATTTTAGGTTACTGAGACCAAACTTATCTCATCAATAACAGGTTTGTTAAGTCCACGCCCACCTAGATGCAGGGTTCTTATGTCTTTTATTTACTTTGTGAAGGGGGAAGCCGACAATAAATCCAAAGTTGCAGATATTTCGATAGTGAGATGTTTGAATGGACACAGAGCTTGATCTCCTGAACTTTGTTCTACACCCATGAAAACACGGGTATTATTATTTTTAGAGGAATGTAATGGTCCTTGATCTGAGACCATAAAATGTATAATATTTTCAGAGGAACTTCCGTATATGTCACATGTGGCCCACATCATATTGGGACCAAGATCTTGAGCCCATAGGTGGTTACAATGCCTTTAAAACTGATGCCCGCCATCTGAACATGGCCTAATCCATGGGCTAAAATTAGGAATATTGTCTCCTCGTGGGGTATATAGTCAAATTGACTTTAAATACATGCCGGTTTTGGAGAAGAGGTTATATCAGCTTGGATGTTTTTTTTGTGCATTTCGGTGAATCGTTACTATTGATGCAAGCTTTTCTCATGTGTTTAAAATTGTATAATGTGTTGCTACACATTTATTAGATTTTGCTCATAGTTGCATGGTTCTTTTGGTTTAAAACCGTTCCTAAATAAGAAAAATACCATTCCCAAAAATTAAGAAGAATTGTATTGGGTCAGAAATTGAAAATTTGCGACGGTTTTTAATCGTCCCTAATTTTTTGCGATGCCGTACTTCTCAACCGTTCTAAAATTGAAAATTTTGGAATGGTTTTCAATTGCCCATAAGTTTTTGCGATGCCCTATTTAGCCACGGTTGAAAACCGTTTCTAAATGCTTTAGGAATGGTTTTCAACCGTTCTTAAAGAGGGATTTTGGTGTAGTGAATATTTTGCTTTGATTAGTTGTCCGCAATCCATTGATAAGTTGTTTTGGAAGTATAACGTATCTCAAGCAACTTGTTTGAGGTGTTATTCTCGTACTTCAATTATAAAACCACTTAATGTGTGTAAATAGATATTAATGCTTTATTCTTTTGTTGGAAATATTTATTTAACTTTCCATTTTTGGACTTGTTATGGAGAGAAATTGGGAGGTCCTTAGTCTCGACAAATACATGGGCACCCCATTGTTCAATGATCTGGATCATTGATCTGATTAAACACATTATAGGTGGGAGACTTCTAAAAAATTTATGAAAGAGGAAGATTCCAACCCTCTTAACCAATTTGATCAGGTTCATATGCGGCTATGCAAGCACGTGCGGGACATCCAAGTTATGGATCAGGTGGCTCTATTCTATAGGTAACTTAACCCAAAAAGGTGGTACCGTCAACCTTTGCCTCCTCTCTCTGTCTCTCTCTATAGCATGCTAAGAGCTAATTGATGCATGCAAGGTTGGACATCCAATGCATGCCAGGTGGCTATGTAGAGAGGCTCGTGATTAATGGTAGATGTAGCATACATTACGCAAATGAAGACCCTTAAAATCATAAACTCATTTGGACAATCAAGAGTTTGCTATCATTGTTTTAAGCTAGAGGAGTTATTTAATACTCTAGTCACCCAAAAACAAGGTAGAATGAAGGATCCTTGCTACATCAATCTTCAGCCTTTTTTTAGCTGAATGTGTATTATTTTTGCATTTTTATTTTGGTATGGACATTGAGCAAGGTACACATGGGAGCCATAGTGATTAGGTCAGTGATCTGATACCGCATAACTGTTTGATTGTTGGCTTATTTTTCATTGAATTTGGTAGATTTCCCTTATCTAGTTTCTAGGCCATCGATTGAAGGGTAAGGTCTTCCAATTAGGGAGGTCAAGGTTATATGGATCATAGGTCATTAAAAATAGCAATTTGTATTGGAAAATGATCCATAATTAGAATTACTTACTCGATTTGGAATTCGTGGTGGTGTTCATCAGATTGATGTTCTAGATCACCCAAACATGGGCTCCACGTGTACGCATCACTGTAAGACCCGACCCGAGTGCATGTGTGTGTATGTGTGTGCATTTCATTTCTCTTAGTCCCGCGGTCCTACCAGTCGAATCCCGGCGACCCGCGAACGTCGGATAATGTTCGCGGTCATCCTTAAGTCCGGTCATATAGACTCGACCTAGATTGAGCTGAAACTTATGCCATCTTGTTCGCATCGTCGTTGCGATTCCGTTGACGCATTTTGTGCGTCCATCTAATATGTAGATCATAAGTTGTGTGTATCTCATTTTCTAGCCCTTGATCATGATCATGTGGCCCATCTAAGGATGGTGCACACATTTTTCTACATGGCCCCTCCCTATTCACAAGTTCCAACACACACCACCTAAACTCCCATATCTTACACCACCCACTACCCACACACTACACAACCCTAGTCTTTAGCCTCCATTTAGGTTTTCCTTTTTGCTAGCTCATCATAAGACTCTCTAACCAAGCACCTCATTTCTAGAGAAAATCAGATTTTTTTCTTCCCTATGCCATTTTGCAATCATCACCATACTACTACACCTCTCTCTCTCCCTCTCATTCCTCTCTTTCTCATTTTCATTCTCCCTAGCTGGAGAAGAGTGAGATGTCCCCACCAGCCCCCCTACCATTCCAACCACTTCTCCTCTTATTTCCTCCTCATCCCTCCATTAAAGACCCATCTCAACCATCAATTTACCTTCCTTGGAGCACTTGGAGCTTGGTGATCTTAGTTTTGGTGGAGATCCAAAGTGGGTGCTCCCTTAGATCATGTAATTTCTTTTTCAAAGTGTTGGTCTTCTCTTTCTCTCATTTGAAAAGTGTAGGACCCACCAATCAATGGTGGAGATTCTACACAACCCTTTAGATGTGGCCATTTGACCTATCTTATGCATGCATGTCCCATGCATGGGGTTTCTCCTTGATGGACCCCATCATGGACGTTTCTCCTAATTTCTTAAGTATGATGGGTCATCTACACCGTTGCATCATGGTTGGGATGACATCCCAACCATTCATCTTGAATATAGAGGCCAGCCTGGCTGCCTCTGTTGTGGTCGCTGTGGAGGCCTGCCTGGTTGCCTCTGCTGCTGAGGGTGAGCCCTAGAAGCGGGAGCTGGAAGCTGCGCTCGCTGCTGATGCTGCTGCTAACCCTGAGGAGGATGAGAGGTGACAACTGCAGTGGCCTCTGCTGCTGCAAGGTGAGAGGGCAATCGCGCCTCCGATGCCCAGTCTGCCCATAACCACAGCAAACGCCAAAAAAGGGGCCAAAAGATGGAGCGGCTGGCTGCACTGATGATGATGATGAAGCTGTTGTCTGAGTTGCAGGCTGCCTAAACTCGGATCTGCCCCTCCGTCTCTGTTGACGGTGCTGACGAGAACTGCTGGCTGATGCTCTCCTCTTCCGATCTCCATCGGAACTCTGCTCTCGCGATCTCTGGGTCATGACCCAGTCCTCCTCGTACACTAAGGCCCTGTACACAACCTCATCAAACGTCCTCAAGCAATGACCCACTACTCGACTGTAGAGAGTGGGATGCAAGCTGTAACGTCTCGAAAAAATCCGTACAAAGACCTGAGCACCACCTCAGGCAGAAATCAGTAAGGACCAAATCCTTTAGAAATTAGACGAGAATTAACTAAGTACTAAACTACCTGTGAAATTAGCACTAATTACTTTAAATACGAGCTGTAGGACCCAAAATGAGTAAAATCGTTTACACTACATTACCTTAAAACTTAGGATCCATCTCAAAACCCAGTTGCTCTTGGGAGCACTTTGAAACTCCGTATCGGACTTGGACCGCGCGTCGAAGGTCCGATTACCCCAAAATTATATGGTTATGACCGCTTTGTTGGACTTGACTACCACCTTGGAAATCAAGTCCAAATAGTATCCCGAAACGCACAACTTGAGCCCAGAGCGAAGTGTGTGAGAAACGCGAATATCTTTAGGAAATGAACTAAAACTTAAGTGAATTGAGTCGTTCACTTGTAGGCTGAATCTAAGGATTCAGACCATCTATTTCTGACCCAATTACACCCTCGGATCATGAAAAATTTTCAACACATGTCAGTGTACTTGTGGCCCTAATCGAGTGCCGGTGACCGTCGAACTGAAACTGGTCCTCCGCGGTCGATTTGTAAATCCGATCGGACCGAAAACTTAACCTGACCTAGATCCAACGTCAGGAAGCTTAAGTCCGACCGCATGTGGAAAAGGGGCCTCTAGATGTGCTCCATTAGATCAGAACAGTCACTATTTGGTTATAACCTAAGTATACTATGGCCGTGGGGCCATTCCCATCTGTTCTGGGCCTATATAAGGGCCTTAAACCCTCTCTCTCTCTCATTCCATACGAATTTGAAACCCTAGGTGAGAGAAGAGAAAAGAAAGAGAAGGAAAGAGAGACAAAGTGTGAGGGAAGCTAGGGTTTGCTGCAAAGATTCTCCCCTGCCGCTCTACGTATCGTATCATCGTTACCGTATCGCTACACCAGCGATTCTAGTTCCGTTTTCGGGTAAAAAATCCCAACCCTAACCTATTTTAGGGTTTTAAGTAAAGGATGAAATAACTAATCTATTTCATACTGTAGGTTGCAGTTGGGCCATAGACGATGAGTTAGAGAACGAATTGAGTTCGTTACGTGTTTACCAGCGTAAGGTGCGGACTATAAACGTTTAGGTTATGGTTTTCAAGGCTTTCAATGTCAGCAATGATTTATGTCTGACTTGATTGCTATCACATATGTTAAATATGATATTTTTTCGTAAATTACACATATATGTAAACTATGTTGGTTTTAAATGCATTCCATGTGTTTGTTGAAATGTCTAAATGCATGTGGAATTATGATTCCTCTTTGATACGATTGTCGTTAGAGAATACATGATTGTTGTTGATATGGCAACTCCTATGTAGAAGGATTTGCTATGATATGCGTTTTAAACTAATTAAGTCCATGTGTATAATATGTGTAGTCTAAGTGTTGGATAAAATTCCTAAATGAGAAAATGCTTGTTTAAATGCATATATGGAGGGTGTTGAGATAGGATTCTCAATCCCCTTAACTATGGATATAGTACCCTTTCTATAACCTATCTTACTATTATGTGCTATATGAATGAAATGTCTGTGTATGATAATATGTATAGTATGTGTGTGATTAAATTGCTCAAATAAGATTTGTATCTGATTTCAGTTGGCACACACGGTTTTGGACTAGTACATATGAATGCCTAATGTACATGAAATGTGTTTGGGGCTACAACGTAGTCCAGGCGATCGGTAATGATTTCAGAGTTAGTGGCCGAGGTTGTTTTGCCACACTAGACAAGTTCGAGGAATCCGAGTCGTACGCTGCTAGTCGACAATGGTTAAGCCATGCGGAGTGCTTACGCACTCCATGTCGATCGGCTCGACGTATGCTCGTACCAGTCGAGCTTGTCGAGTACCTGATTGGCCCGATGAATGGTCACCATGTGTGGACGCTACTGCTTGAATCTAAGGTACCAAACTTACTAGTGGAAAACCCGTTTAACCTTGGTATCTCGATCCGCTAAGACTCATAAGCTGGGCATGGTGGTATGGGACACCGTGGTTGTGTTTGTTGGCCTACACTGGGGCTACGAGCCTCCCCGTACTGACCAGTGAGCAACCCAAACTCCTGAGCTGAATACGGTGGTATGGGACACTGCATTCGAGCTGTCGGCCTATGATCAGGTGACGAGCCCGTAGTGACCTCGAGTGTACGCTAGAAACTACGTTGAGGTAACGAGCCTTTCCGTAGTAAATTTGAGTATAAATCAGGCCTGCGCTGACGTGACGAGCCTCTACACAAGAACAAGAGCGACGACACATAAGATCAGATATTGCAGGTTCAAATGAAAGGAAGGCTCTCGGACACTACTTGTCTTAAGCTTGCAGTAGATATGCAATGTTATCCCAAGTTATCACAAAACTACTTGTTATGCTCTAATACCAACTCCTGTCACGCCCCAAACTCGGTGATCGGACTCACGAGGAACCCGATAGCCGATTCCGGCCGCAACAGCCTCCGTAGCACCCCATTCTCGGCTCCTGAAGCAGGATTCCTATCCTAGGATCCTACAAGGAGGATTTCCATATCATAATTCCAATCCAATAGAGCACACCCAAGATCATAGCAAGTAAATCTTAGAAATAATAAGGAATACAATCACAAAATCCACTATAAATTTGAACTTTAGATACATGGCTGAAGGAAATATATATGATAACAAAAGAAAGAAGGAAAGATCTACAACACTGGGGTCCTCGGCTCAACTCCTATCCAAGCTTCGCTACTAAGACGCCGACGTAGGATCTCCTCACGCATCAATCGTGCATAAGCTTATAGAGAGCTTAGTGGGTGGTGAAGGTGTGTAATAATGGTGCACAGAAGAATAATAGAGGATGCAGAAGGGAAACATGATCAATGTCAATATCGCTAGCCTTACCCAGGCTAAGCCATGAATGCAGGAAGCCATACTGAGGTTATGCAATGTAATAAGGCTTATATATCTGATACCAATGCAATGCTAAGTAATGTCAATGCTCATAACCAGTCCACATATCAAGTACAGTTCCATCATAAGGAATATCACCGGGGTCTAATGCACTACAAGATGACTGCTGCTCTCAAGACCGCACAGTCAAACGAGCGTAAAAGACCACACTACCCGCCTATGGACAGCTAATCACTAGCAAGGCTCGACGGTAGCGGACCCACTCACGAGCTGGTCAAACTCAGCCTAGTAATGCCCACTCACTCAAGCGGATAAGGCCACATCCCATCTCAACCGACTACACGACAGTGGGAGACGGACCCAACAGTGTAAGGCACTCGGCGCTCATAATTTTCACTCGGTCACGGCGTTGAGGCGTCCTCTAGGTACCTTGAAGGTTTAGGGGCTTTCACCCAGGGATATCCTATGTACCCCAAATGCTCAAATAATATATTTTCAGTGTCCACATACAGCCATCCACGAATATACCTGTGGAGGCAAACCCCTAGTGAAGTAAGGGCGATAATATTCATGAGATGTGATACATGAATCACGCATACCAATCATGCACCCGCTCCAAGCACTAAATGTGCACAAGAGGGGAAAACTCCATCCCTCTATCATATCAACCCAATGACCACACACAAATGCAATCCAACCACTCAATGATGCATATAGGTCATGAGGGTGAAATAGGTGCGCCTCAAGGTGATGATGACATGAAATACACTCCTCCTTCCCAAGGAGAGATCAAGTCTAGACATATAGACAGATACTCTTAGGAGAAATCCTCAAGTGGGAGCCCAATAGATTGGGGTAGCCCACAAGGCTAAGGAATACAATATATGAGCCTAGAAGGATAAGCGGTCCTAATAAGGGTCTATGGTGGGCCTTTAACCACCCATAGAAAACCCATGGGCCTACCTTAGGATCACCAAGGAGGACATATAACCTCAACTGGTTCCCAAGAGGTAGCCCGCCTCTAACCAAATACGAATCAAGGTCCAAGGCCTATACCAATCATGGGCCTAGTGGGCAATCATACAAAGCCCAACTCATAGGCAACATTATGGGCCCATAAGCAAGATTTGGGCCTAAACATAAGGGTCATAAACCCATATATTGTGGTGGGCCTAACGGGCAGCCCGGTAATCCAACCATAAGGGCAATCCTTATACTTAATTTAAGTGAGTTGGGCCTCACAACTTGGCCCAAGTACAAGGTTATTTTGGTGGGCAACCAAGTGCTCAACTACTTGCATATTACGGCCCATAAACCCATCACAATAAATATTAAATATAGGCCCAAAGGTCAAGGGGCCTATCCAGAAAGTTCTAGGACAAAAGGGCCTAGGGAAATCCAACAATTAACTATGAACATTGATCCAATAAAAACCTGACTGGAGTGGGCCTCAAGTGTGCATTAATTTAGCCCAAAGGCACATTAGGAAAAAGACATGATATGTGTTTAAAACATTCCCAAATCTGGTGGGTTATGTTGCCCCAAAACATACAATTTATGGGCAGCAAGTTTGGGCCTATTGTTGGAATTCTAGCCCACCTACTTCTGGGCCTGCTAGAGTCCAGTAATAAATATTAATTTATAAAATTATAATTCCCTGGTGACCCACACACATCACTATGGGCCCCACCAGATAAATGGAGTACATAAAACACCTAAATTAGGTGGGCCATGCTACTGGACTGGACGTCCAGCAGCAACCCAATGGGCCTGGGTGTCCTTGCTTGGGTAGTCCATGGGGCCATGGATGGCTGCCCCAATGGACATCAAAGTGGGTCCCATATGTGGACGTCCCATAGGGAAGTGGGCCATGTCCCATGTGGACCACAATCTGGACAAACGGTGTGGATACAAAATACATCACGGTGGGCTGTTTGGGGTTGGGACGACTAGCCATGGCTGGACACCAGCCTAGCCGAAATGTCCAGCTGTAGCTCTCCATCCAGCGGTAATTTCTCCCATTTTGGTTGGAAGGGTGGTGGCCCACACCTCCAAGAAGGGTCCCAATATGTTGGACCACACAATGGGCCAATAAGGAAGCGTAAAGTCCAAGCAGAACATGGAAAAGCAACATGAATAGCAAGGTAAAACAGAATTTCTGCTACACCAAATACATTGCTGTCCAGACAATGTTTACCCAAGAAAGTGGGCCCAATCTATGCCTAGAAGGGGAGGGGTGAATGACTAATATTGTTCTCATAAAATACATCAAGGTGGGGTCCACAAAAGTGGCCCACCACTCCCAAAAACCAAGTTGAAATCTGTGTTTTCCCTTCATACCTTAAGGTTGGACGGTCCAGCAAGGTGGACCGTCCACCCCCATGGGCCAACCTTTTTGGGTCCCATTGCATGGACAACCTGACGTGGAATTTGGGGTATTACAACTCCAAGGTACACCCCATATTAGGTAAGAGAGGGGGTCCAAAACGTGGGCCAATCCCAAGCCAAAATTCTGCTACAACAGTCCAATAAATCTATCCCAAAATTTTGGGTAGCCATATATGGCTGGATATTCCAGCCCATATCTGGGATTAGACATCAATCCAAGGGTGGTGTGGCCTTCCTTGGTGGGCCCCACTAGTGTCCAAATCAAATTCCTAGGGCACATCAGTTGCATGCATCATTTAAGGTAGCAATCGGGACACCCAAACCGCTGGTGTAGGTGGGTATGGGCATCCACCATAGCTGGATTTTCTGGACAATACAGGCCCACTAAGTGGGTCACACACATCCTCAGAAAAAATAAAAGAAAAGAGAGAGAAGGTGAAGAACTTCCCGGCCATAGGGAGAAGGCTCCGCCACCATTGAGCCTTTCCCAAGACAATCACACCCACACATTTCATTCATATACATATTGCATCATGGATCTACATCATGCATGATTTATATTCAAGATGAATGGTTGGAATGCCATCCCAACCATAATGCAAGGGTCTAGATGACCCATCATACTTAAGAAATTAGGAGAACCGTCCATGATGAGGTCCATCAAGGAGAAACCCCATGCATGGGACATGCATGCATAAGATAGGCCAAATGGCCACATCTAGGGGTTGTGTAGAATCTCCACCATTGATTGGTGGGTCGTACACTTTCCAAATGAGAGAAGGAGAAGATCAACACTATGAAAAAAAAATTACATGATGTAAGGGAGCACCCACTTTGGATCTTCACCAAAACTAAGATCACCAAGCTCTAAGTGCTCCAAGGAAGGTAAATTGATGGTTGAGATGGGTCTTTAATGGAGGGATGATGAGGAAATAAGAAGAGAAGTGGTTGGAATGGTAGGGGGGCTGGTGGGGACGTCCCACCCTTCTCTAGCTAGGGAGAATGAAAATGAGAAAGAGAGGAATGAGAGGGAGAGAGAGAGGTGTAGTAGTATGGTGATGATTGCAAAATGGCATAGGGAAAAAAAAATCTGATTTTCTCTAGAAATGAGATGCTTGGTTAGAGAGTCTTATGATGATCTAGCAAAAAGGAAAGCCTAAATGGAGGCTAAAGACTAGGGTTGTGTAGTGTGTGGGTAGTGGGTGGTGTAAGATATGAGAGTTTGGGTGGTGTGTGTTGGAACTTGTGAATAGGGAGGGCCATCTAAAAAAACGTGTGCACCATCCCTAGATGGGCCACATGATCATAATCAAGGGCTAAAAATGAGATACATATAACTTATGATCTACATATCAGATGGACGCACAAGACGCATCAACGGAACAACGACGATGCAAACAAGATGGCATAAGTTTCGGCTTGATCAGGGTCGGGTCTATATGACCGGACTTAAGAATGACCGCAAACATTATCCAACATTCGCGGGTCGCCGGGATTCAACCGGTAGGACCGCGGGACCAAGAGAAACGAAATGCACACACATACATACACATGCACTCGAGTCGGGTCTTACAGTGATGCATACACGTGGAGCCCATGTTTGGGTGATCTAGAACATCAATCTGATGAACACCACCACGAATTCCAGATTGAGTAAGAAATTCTAATTATGGGTCATTTTCCAATACAAATTGCTATTTTTAATAACCCATGATCCATATAACGTTGACCTCCGTAATTGGAAGACCTTACCCTTCAATCGATGGCCTAGAAACTAGATAAGGGAAATCTACCAAATTCAATGAAAAATGGGCCAACAATCAAACAGTTATGCGGTATCAGATCAGTGGCCTGATCACTATGGCTCCCATGTGTGCCTTGATCAATGGCCATACCAAAATAAAAATGCAGAAATAATACACATTCAGCTAAAAAAAGGCTAAAGATTCATGTAGCAAGGATCCTTCATTCTACCATGTTTTTGGGTGACTAGAGTATTAAATAACTCCTCT
This sequence comes from Magnolia sinica, assembly GCF_029962835.1. Taxonomy (NCBI): domain Eukaryota; kingdom Viridiplantae; phylum Streptophyta; class Magnoliopsida; order Magnoliales; family Magnoliaceae; genus Magnolia; species Magnolia sinica. The sequence continues at coordinate 49,664,820 of NC_080590.1, forward strand.
AGCTTAAAACAATGATAGCAAACTCCTGGTTGACCTCCGTATGCTACATCTACCATTAATCACGAGCCTCTCTACATAGCTACCTGGCATGCATTGGATGTCCAACCTTGCATGCATCAATTGGCTCCTAGCATGCTATAGAGAGAGAGAGAGAGAGAGAGAGAGAGAGAGAGAGAGAGAGAGAGAGAGAGGAGGCAAAGGTTGATGGTACCACCTTTTTGGGTTAAGTTACCTATAGAATAGAGCCACCCGATCCACAAGTTGGATGTCCCGCATGTGCTTGCATAATCTCATATGAACCTGATCAAATTGGTTAAGAGGGTTGGAATCTTCCTCTTTCATAAATTTTTTGGAAGTCTCCCACCTATAATGTGTTTAATCAGATCAATGATCCAGATCATTGAACAATGGGGTGCCCATGTATTTGTCGAGACTAAGGACCTCCTAATTTCTCTCCATAATAAGTCCAAAAATGGAAAGTTAAATATTTCCAACAAAAGAATAAAGTATTAATATCTATTTACACACATTAAGTGGTTTTATAATTGAAGTACAAGAATAACATCTCAAACAAGTTGCTTGAGATACGTTAGACTTCCAAAATAACTTATTAATGGATTACGGACAACTAATCAAAGCAAAATATTCACTACACCAAAATCCCTCTTTAAGAACGGTTGAAAACCATTCCTAAAGCATTTAGGAACGGTTTTCAACTGTGGCTAAATAGGGAATCGCAAAAACCTAGGGGAAGTTGAAAACCATTCCAACATTTTCAATTTTACAATAGTTGAGGAATAGGGCATCGCAAAATATTAGGGACGGTTAAAAACCATCGCAAATTTTCAATTTCCGACCCAATACAATCCTTCTTAATTTTTTGGCAATTTGTATTGGAAAATGACCCATAATTAGAATTGCTTACTCGATCTAAAATTCGTGGTAGTGTTCATCAGATTGATGTTCTGGATCACCCAAACATGGGCTCCACGTGTATGCATTGCAAACCTGGTCAAGGGTCCTTGCTCTTGCTCCAATGGTAGACTCTTAGGAGTTTCAAAACCTAGTCAAGGGTTCGAGTACCCATAGGTGGTGAAATCCCACTATGGCGTGAGTGTGTGGCGGTGTGTGTGCGAGTTAAAAAAAAAGAAAAGAAAAAAAGCCCTGCAATTGCCTATGAAGTTTCATGCCACGTAACCAATATATGTTGTTGGTATCTCATGCTTAACTTTTTTTTTTTTTACCAGCATCGCTATCCAAGAGCATGAAGATAACAAGTTATGAAATAATTAATGAAGATAAGGAAACCATTTTACTTTTGAACTTTACTTGCTACTTATTTTTCCTATAGGAATTATAACTTACATTATGCAATGAACGGGCCAAATTGGTTTGTGGATTTAAGTCCTGACCTGAATGAGTTGGGCTTGGGCCTATGATATGGACCCACTAATAGGCCTAGCCTAGGTCAAGCCTACTTGCAGGTTAACTGACCTAATCTACTTTTGAGGTAGGTTCAGGCTAGAATGGTCATTTAAGTAAATGAGTCAAGTTTGAGTTGAACCCTATGTGTCCACATAAGTTATTAGTGGGTTGGGCTAGATAACCCGACTTGATTTTACCCAAAATCCAAAAAGAAGAAGAAGAAGAAAAGTATAGATAAATCCATTGTCTAGACCAAACTTAAGATGATTTATTGGGTCCGTTATTCAACTTAAACTCATAAAAATTGGATCAGCTTCAGGGAAGTGTTCTTTAAGTATCCATCGACATCCCTACTGACCTCAACGTGGCCCGTGTGATAAACGGTTCGGGTACCAATTGATAGCCTCATCGACCTTACCTGACTCATGTGATAAACGGGTCAAATTTGTATTAGAGGGTTAGTATCGACCCATTAAATTAATGCGTCGGCCACTTTTGATTTTTGACCCGACCTAAATTTGCCCTAAATTTTAATGGGTCAGGTCTTGTTATAAAATTGCAATTAGTTTCTTAAATGGGTCAAGTATGGGGATGCCACTAAACTCAACCCGACCCAGCATCCTATACCTAACCCAACCCAACCAATCGCATTTGTAACCCTACCCATTAAGCTTTTAGGACTAGCTTCCAATGCCTGGAAGGCGTTCCATCTTCTAAGGAAAGGTCAAACAATCAACATATTGAAACATTTCAATACAGGAGTTATTAGTTTTCAAATATTTTCCGTTAAAAAGGTGATCCATATTATAAAAAAGTTGGGATCATTGAAATAGGCTCTCAAATATTCAAAGTTTCAAATTCTCATTCTTAACCCGTTTCTTTGTTGGCCCACGTATTAAAAAAAATTAGGAATTTTGCATATCTCACTCACTAAGGAGGTCCACCACAATATGAACGCTTCAGATTGGGGAGCAATAAGCCCCACTTTGTACAAACTGAAATCCCATACATTATTGTACAATCTCTTAGGCCATGCATATGATTGTACCATACCTTGATTTTATAAGGTATATGCCCATTTTTTATTAGGACTGAATGGGCCAAGGCCAGGCTAGGCACATTTAAAATTTTGAATCAGCCTGGCTGTTAAGCCTAGCCCAAACAACTGACATTTCTGTTGGGCCCAATGAGGTGGTCCCCCGCTTGTACAGTGTGCAAAGGCATTTCCATGTGTGGCCCACTCGCGTGGCCTCCACAAGTTTTTGGATCAACTTGGCATTTCTGTTCTCCCTTCTACCAAGTCTACGAGACTTGTTGGTAGGTCAGATGGCAAATAAACACCAAGGTGGATCTCACGAAGGTTTCAATGGTGGGCATCATGTCCTCACTGTTTTTTGTGGTGTGGTCCACTTAAGATCTGGACCGGCCTCATTTATAGGCCCATGATCTAAAATAAGCTGGAGAAACAGATGGACGGTGTGGATTCGACATATACATTATGGTGGGTCGCACGAGTGGGGATCACCCTCGCTGGGATTTTCAAAGAAGCAGCGCACCTTGAAAAAGGGAAGGATTTGGACGGCCATCCGTAGGAAGTTTCTGCACATGGATGTTGGGTGGGGCTCACCACTATGTTTTTCGGAAATCTACCCCTTTTATCCTTTTGGCGAGCTCATTTCAAGACAAAAGAGCAAAAATGAGGTGGATCCAAAACTCAAGTGGGCCACAAGAGGGCGAAAATTGGGGAAAGAAATACACACCGTTGAAACCTTCCTGGGCTCCACCTTGATGTTTATATGCCATCCAAACCGTTTATAAGGTCATTATCACTGGGATGAAGTGGAAAAAAAAAATTAGCCTGAAGCAAAGCTTTCATGGGCATAAGAATGTTTCAATGATTCTCACTGAATCCCCATTGTATCCTCTCTGCGGCCCACTTTAGTTTTGAAACCACCTCATTTTTGGTCTAATATCATAAAATGAGCTCACAAAACGGATGAACGGATAGATTTCTCACGGAGATGAGAGTTGGCCCACCTAGCATTTCTGTGCAGGAACTTCGAGCAAAAGGTTTGGCTACTCTCCTCTCACCGGTCAATAGCCAGTGGTCGGTGCTCTGTAGGCTCCACAATGATGTATGTGTTTCATTCACGTCGTCCATCTATTTTTATAGATCATTTTATGTTGTTAAACCAAAAATAAAGTATATCCCAAGCTCAAGTGGACTACATTGTAGGAAACAGTGTTGAATGAGCTCCAACCATTGAAAACTTTTTGGGGGCCATAGAAGTTTTGGATCAAGATGATCTTTGTTTTTTCTTTCATCTGGGTCTGTATGACCTAATCAACAGATTGGATTTCAAATAAATAGTACATTGTGCCTTACAATGATTTAAATGGTGGATATCCAATCACTATTTTTTCTTGTGGTGTAGTACACCTGAGATTTATATCCCTATACTTTTTGGGATAGAGCTTTAAAATTATCTTTAATAATGGATGAACGGAATGGATGAAACAGATACATCATGGTGGGGCCCACAGAGCACCGGCCACCAGCCACGGGCTGGTGGCAGGGGGAGTAGCCAATCCGTTTTTCGTCCGAAGGATTTCTCGAAGTGGATTGCGTACTGAGTAACACAGCACGCTTAGCGTACCAAGTAAACTATATTAGGTAGGCCATGATTTATGTATTTGATCCACTCCGTCCATCCATTTTATCGGATAATTTTAGGACTTGAGCCCAACAATTAAGCATATTGAACACTCAAATGGATCACACAACAAGAAGCAATGTGAATTGAGTATTTACCGTTGAAAAATTCTTGGGGCCACATAAGTTTTGGATCAAACTTATTTTTATGTTTTCCATTCATCCATGTCTGTATGATCTTATGAACAAGTTGAATGACAAATAAACATCACTGTGGGGCCTAGCAAGGTTTCGACGGTGGAAATCGTTATTCTCAATGTTTCCTGTGGTATGATTTGGGTAATCTTTGGATATGCTTCAAATTTGGGATCAACCCCTTAATTTATTTGGAAAAACGGATGGACGGTGTGGATAGACTACATACATTCAGGGTGGGCCCAACTGAGTTTACTCAGTACGATAAGAGCGTACTGAGTAACTCAGTACGCAATCCGATTTCAAAAACCACGGTTGCCCACAAGATTAAGTTATTAATCTTGCTTAATACGCAAGAAATAGGCCTGTAACGGTCGTCTCTCCCCCCGATTACATTCCACCTTCTGTTTTTCGTGCTCCCGACTCGGTCCCAGTAAGCGTCTCTCCTCCTCCTCCTCCTCCTCCTCCTTCTCCTCTCTCTCTCTCTCTCTCTCTCTCTCTCTCTCTCTCTCTCTCTCTGCTTTTTCTAGGGTTTCAGAGCTCTCTCTCGATCGATATCGGTCGATGGCCCACCTCTCACCTTCCCATCTAGCCTCCACGACTTCGAATTCGACGGTTGTGATGACATCATCCGCTTCTCTGTCGAATCCCCAATTTCCATCTCCTCCTTCTCCCCAAATGATGCAATGCAACTAATCCACAAATTCGATTTTGTTTCAACTTATGTTGCTGACCCAACCCCCCTCCTCCCTCTCTCACCGGTCTCCTCTCGCCCCATGAAACCCTCGATCTCTCTCCTATCTATAATGGCGATGATGGTGAGAAGATGATGATATGATCTGGTCCGTTTGTCTGCATTTTCATGGCAGCCAAACCCCGGCAACAACCATCAGGTCATCTCTCTCTCTCTGGTTGAATGTCCTTTAATATCCTGTTCTTTGATGTGCGATTCAGGGATTTCTAGGGCAGATAGATGTATTTTGTCTCTATTCTTTTGATTTGATCTATTGATTGGCCTCTGGGAAATCTGTTCTCCGTCTGTATTCTCCACCAGGTCATCTCTCGATCTGTATTCTCCATCTATTCTTGGGGTTTTGGGGAATTTGGTTTCAAAGGCATTTAAGGATGTAGATGGTGATTCGAGTACCAGGTCCTTCCGATTGTGCAGCAAGCAAGCTATGCTGGACATCTTGCTCTAGCGGTCTCGGGATGTTTCAGCCTATTCGAGGAGTAAGGTTCTTCAGGTGTGGGCAGAACTATGCGAAGAACATGCTGTTTCAATTGGTCTGTGGAACGAGGTTGCTTCTGGGAGATTGGAGGATAAGAGCGCATTCATGAGGAAAGCAGCATTGAATCTACTCATCACGATGTTGCAGCATAACCCGTTTGGTCCACAACTTCGCATTGCATCATTTGAAGCGCACTTGTAGAAATACAAGGAGAAACTGGAAGAGATGGAACCCAATGCGCCTTCTGAGAGCGTTTTTGGACGGGATACCTTCAGACAATGAGACATGTGAAGCAGATGGAAAGGTTTATCAGGCTGAAGTCAGAGCAGCAAGACAGTGTTACTGACAGTCGTTTGCCTGGTGTGGAAGATGGGGTCAGTAAGGATTCTTCCACGGTGGATTTTGGGAACCTGGAGCAGACCAGGGCCTTGGCTGCATCACTTGAGACATGTTTGAGGTTCTCAAAGTGCATATCCTCCACAATGCCGACTCTGGTCCAACTGCTGTCTTCATCTTCTGCCACTGATGTTGAGAACATGATTCTTTTGCTGATGACTGATGAGGTGCAGACAGTTCCACATTGATGACTCTGAGGCCTCTCTCCGGAAAATGTTGCCACTTGTAAGCATCCTCTTTGATTTGTGTTACAATTCTTCTAGACTTCCAAAGCAATCTTGGCAAGCATTTAAGGGTGTGTTTGCATTGGATTTCTGTAGGCAATTTCACAGGACAAGCCTATCCGTGCAACTGTTGAGGATGCATTCATCACAATTTATTTGATGAGAAACCCTACAGAAACTGCTGCAAATCTATCGAGCATTGCTATAGAATCTGCATCGGCGATCTAGCAGCTCTAGAATTTATAGTTGGTTCCTTGGTATCTAAGGGGAATATTTCTACAAGCACGGTATGTTTATTTGATTGTCATAATTTCAGGTGCTGCTTCCATCAATATGATTCACTCACTTTGCTATAGAAGTTATGCATTGGTGTTCTTTTGGCATTCTTTGACATGCATAGTTAGACACTTAGACTAAGAACTAAGAGTGCTGATTTTTGCACACTTCAGGGCCTGTTTTTTTCACCAATTACCTTGGTAATGTAAAGAAAATGTGCAATAATTACAAATCGCTTTACCTGCCTCCTGACAACATCTGCATTTGACCACTGATTGCTGTGGTAAATTGAAATGATGGCATTTTTACAATGCCTGAATGTCAAATCGCCACCAAAATGCACTGATGTTGCTGTTTGGATTCGAAATTTTTACAGTAATTACATATTGATTGGAATCATTTCAATGGATAGAAACCTTTGACATGATTGGGCCATTTCAGTGGATCTGAACCGTTCATATGATTTGGTCATTTGGTGATCCAAATGCTTGAGTTGTGCTTTTTAAGTGATCCAAACTCATCATATGATTAAGGCTACTTTCAATGACCGATGTCGATGGATATTTTAAGTTAATCTATATTATTCATATTATTGAGATCAATTCTCAGTGATCGTCATTGCTAATTTTGTAGAGCCCTCTTTAACTTTACAAACAATTTTAATGATCAGGCCTATTTTTGCTGATCCTTCATTATTGCTTCTAGTTTAGTTAATTGAGGTGATTCGGTCCTTTATCTTATTTTTGCTTCTTTATTGATCCAAACTCATCATATGATTGAGGCTATTTTCAATGACCCATGCCAATAGATATGTTAAGTTGATCTATATTAATATATTATACATATTATAGAGATCAGTTCTCAGTGATCCATACCGTTAATGTTGTAGAGCCCTCTTTAACTTTACAAACAATTTAAATGATCGGGCCTGATTTCGTCAATCCTTCATCTTATTGGATCCAATTTAGTTGGTTGAGGTGATTCGACTCTTGGGGGATGTACACTGATGAATTTTCCATTTTCAGAGACTTTGGTTCAAGAGTTGGCTATAGTTGGTCCATTTTATAATTCAAGCTATTTTAGTGATCCACACCATTCGTATTAAGGCACACACTTAACGAATCAATCAGTGAATGTCGCATGAACCAAAAGTTATTAATGATTCAAATTTTGCTAATGATTGGGCTCATTTTCAGTGGCACAAACCTTTGATGTGCTTGAACCATTTCAAGTGATCTCAACCGTTCATATGCTTAGTCTTGTTTTATGTGATCCATACCCTTCATATGATTAGAGTTGTTTTGGTGATGTAAACCCTTCATTAGTTGAGGCCTTTTTTAGTGATCCAAACCATTAGGTATACTTATGCATCTTTTCACCAATCCATTAAGTTCATCTTTTGATACTTAGGCCTCTATTCATTAATACAACACTTAATATTTTGGGGTTGTTTTCAGTGATCTAAACCCTTCAAGTGATTGGATCTAGATCGGTTTGATATAATCAGACCTTCGTTTACCTATCTTATCACTTAATGCTATATACTCGTTGGATTGCTCGTGCGTATAAAAATGTTAAGAGGGGAGGTATCTCGTCTCAGAATTATGCTCATTTTCAATAATCCAAACTGGTTACATGATTGATCAGTATTTAGTGATTCAAATTATTAATAGGTAGAGTTTGTTTCCAATAATATGAACCACTCATATGATTTGGTGCGTTTCCAATAATATGAACCATCATCATCATCTAATACTTATCCCAACTAATTGTTGGGCCCATTTTCACTTTTAGTGACAAAAGCCATTGATGTGCCCGGGCCATTTTAAGTGATCCTAGCTGTTCATATATGTGGCTTGTTTTGAATGACCCATACCCCTTTGGGTTGGAGGAATATAGCATTTCAATTTTTTATGCCAAACCATCAATATGTTCAGGCCCATATTCATTAATCTAGTTAGTTGAATTGATTTGGCCCTTGGGAGGTACAATGGTAACTTTTCTCTTTTTAGAGTTTGGTACAAGAGTTGGCTACGGTGGTTTATTTCTTGTTGTCTTAAACATAAAGTATTAGGAGGACCATTTCTAGTGATCCAATTTATTTTTATAATTTGGTCTAATTTGAAATTGTCAATATGTGGGCTCATTTTATTAAATTCAAACTGTTTCAAACGTTTAAACCGTATTTAGTAAGCTAAATTCTTGATATGGTTGGGTTTCTTTTTTCAATGATCTAAACTATTCTTATGATTGGGCCCATTTCTTGTGATCCAAACCTTTGACATGCTTTTGCCATTTCAATGGATCAAAACCTTTGATGTGCTTGGGCCATTTCAACGGATTTGTACTTCTTATATGATTCAGCCCATTCAGTTATCCAAATGCATCATATGATTAGTGTTGCTGTTAGTGATTTAAACTCATCGTATGATTGAAGCCTCTTTCCATGACCCATCCCAATGGATATGTTAAGTTGATCCATCTATTCATAATATTTGAGGTTGGTTCTCAATGATCCACATCGTTAATTTTGTAGGACCCTCTTCAGTTCTATGCACAATTCAAAAAATCATGTTTCTTTTTACAACGATCCAAATTCATATGATTTGGCCCATTTCTAGTGATCCAAACCTTTGACATGGGCCATTTCGATGAATAAAAAACATTGACATACTTGTGCCATTAAGTGGATCCAAATTGTTCATATGATTCGGCTCATTTGGCGATCCAAACTCATCATATGATTGAAGCTGCTTTTCATTATCCTAACTCATCATATGATTGAAGCTGCTTTTCATGATCCATGGCAATGGATATGCAAAGTTTATTCATGCCCTAAATTTTGTAGATCCTTCTTTAGATTTACAAATGATCCAAACCTTTGACATGGCAATGAATATTTAAGTTGATCCATGCCCTAAATTTTGTAGGACCCTCTTCTGCTTTACAAATGATCCAAACTGTTCATATGATTTGGTCCATTTCTAGTGATCCAAACCTTTGACATGCTTGGGCCATTTCACTTGATCAAAACGTTTGACATGCTTGGGCCATTTCAACGGATTTGAACTTCTTATATGATTCATCCCATTAAGCGATCCAAATGCATCATATGATTAGTGCTGCTGTTTCTGATCTAAACTAATCATATGATTGAAGCCTCTTTCCATGACCCATCCCAATGGATATGTTAAGTTAAATCCATTTATTCGCAATATTTTATGTTGGTTCTCAGTGTTCCACATTGTGAATTTTGTAGGACCATCTTCAGCTCTACGCACAATTCAAACAATCATGTTTCTTTTTACAACGATTCAAATTCATATGATTTGGCCCATTTCTAGTGATCCAAACCTTTGACATGCTTGGGCCATTTCAATGGATCAAAACCTTTGACGTGTTTGGGCCATTTCAATGGATTTGAACTTCTTATATGATTTGGCCCATTCGGGCCGTTCAACGATCCAAATGCATCATATGATTAGTGTTGCTATTAGTGATCTAAGCTAATCATATGATTGAAGCCTCTTTCCATGACCCATCCCAATGGATATATTAAGTTAGATCCATCTATTCGTAATATTTGATGATGGTTCTCAATGATCCACATTGTTAATTTTGTAGGACCCTCTTCAGCTCTACACACAATTCAAATAATCATGTTTCCTTTTAGAACAATCCAAGATTCCAAATTCATATGATTTGGCCCATTTCTAGTGATCCAAACCTTTGACATGGGCCATTTCGATGGATAAAAAACATTGACATACTTGTGCCATTAAGTGGATCCAAATTGTTCATATGATTCGGCTCATTTGGCGATCCAAACTCATCATATGATTGAAGCTGCTTTTCATGATCCTAACTCATCATATGATTGAAGCTGCTTTTCATGATCCATGGCAATGGATATGCAAAGTTTATTCATGCCCTAAATTTTGTAGATCCTTCTTTAGCTTTACAAATGATCCAAACCTTTGACATGGCAATGAATATTTAAGTTGATCCATGCCCTAAATTTTGTAGGACCCTCTTCTGCTTTACAAATGATCCAAACTATTCATATGATTTGGTCCATTTCTAGTGATCCAAACCTTTGACATGCTTGGGCCATTTCAACGGATTTGAACTTCTTATATGATTCATCCCATTAAGCGATCCAAATGCATCATATGATTAGTGCAGCTGTTTCTAATCTAAACTAATCGTATGATTGAAGCCTCTTTCCATGACCCATCCCAATAGATATGTTAAGTTAAATCCATTTATTCGTAATATTTTATGTTGGTTCTCAGTGTTCCACATTGTGAATTTTGTAGGACCATCTTCAGCTCTACGCACAATTCAAACAATCATGTTTCTTTTTACAACGATTCAAATTCATATGATTTGGCCCATTTCTAGTGATCCAAACCTTTGACATGCTTGGGCCATTTCAATGGATCAAAACCTTTGACGTGTTTGGGCCATTTCAATGGATTTGAACTTCTTATATGATTTGGCCCATTCGGGCCGTTCAGCGATCCAAATGCATCATATGATTAGTGTTGCTATTAGTGATCTAAGCTAATCATATGATTGAAGCCTCTTTCCATGACCCATCCCAATGGATATATTAAGTTAGATCCATCTATTCGTAATATTTGATGATGGTTCTCAATGATCCACATTGTTAATTTTGTAGGACCCTCTTCAGCTCTACACACAATTCAAATAATCATGTTTCCTTTTAGAACGATCCAAGATTCCAAATTCATATGATTTGGCCCATTTCTAGTGATCCAAACCTTTGACATGGGCCATTATGATGAATAAAAAACATTGACATGCTTGGGCCATTTAGTGGATATAAATTGTTCATATGATTCGGCTCATTCGGCGATCCAAACTCATCATATGATTAAAGCTCCTTTTTATGATCCAAACTTATCATATGATTAAAGTTGCTTTTAATGATACATGGCAATGGATATGCTACGTTGATCCATGCGCTAAATTTTGTAGGGTCCTCTTCAACTTTACAAATGATCCAAACTGTTCATATGATTTGGCCCATTTCTAGTGATCCAAACCTTTGACATGCTTGGGCCATTTCAATGGATCAAAACCTTTGACATGCTTGGGCCATTTCAACGGATTTGAACTTCTTATATGATTCGGCCCATTCAGCGATCCAAATGCATCATATGATTAATGCTGCTGTTAGTGATCTAAACTCATCATATGATTGACACCTCTTTCCATGACCCATCCCAATGCATATGTTAAGTTAGATCCATCTATTCATAATATTTAAGGTTGGTTCTCTGTTATCCACCTCGTTAATTTTGTAGGACCCTCTTCAGTTCGATACGCAATTCAAACAATCAGGGTTCTTTTTACAACAATCCAAATTCATATGATTTGGCCCATTTCTAGTGATCCAAATATTTGACATGGGCCATTTCGATGGATTAAAAACATTGACATGCTTGTGCTATTCAGTGTTTCGGCTTATTCGGCGATCGACACTCATCATACGATTAAAGCTGCTTTTCATGATCCAAACTCATCATATGATTAAAGCTGCTTTTCATTTTCCAAACTCACCATATGATTGAAGTTGCTTTTCATTATCCATGGCAATAGATATGCTAAGTTGATCCATGCCCTAAATTTTGTAGATCCCTCTTCAGCTTTACAAATGATCCAAACTATTTATATGATTTCACCCATTTCTAGTGATCCAAACCTTCGACATGCTTGGGCCATTTCAATGGATCAAAACCTTTGACGTGCTTGGGCCATTTCAACGGATTTGAACTTCTTTTATGATTCGGCCCATTTAGCGATTTAAATGCATCATATGATTCGTCCTACAGTTAGTGATCCAAACTCATCATATGATTGAAGCCTTTTTCCATGACCTATCCCAATGGATATGTAAATTTAGATCCATCTAGTCATAATATTTGAGGTTGGTTCTCAGTGATCCACATTGTTAATTTTGTAGGACCCTCTTGAGTTCGATACGCAATTCAAACAATCAAGTTTCTTTTTACAACAATCCAAGTTCATATGATTTGTCCCATTTCTAATGATCCAAATTTTTTTCATGGCCATTTTGATAGATTAAAAAACATTGACATGCTTAAGCCATTCAGTGGATCCAAATCGTTCATACGATTCGGCTCATTCGGCGATCGACACTCATCAGACGATTGAAGCTACTTTTCATGATCCAAACTCATCCTACGATTGAAGCTGCTTTTCATGATCCAAACTCATCCTATGATTGAAGCTGCTTTTCATGATCCTAACTCATCATATGATTGAAGCTGCTTTTCACGATCCATGGCAATGGATATGTTAAGTTGATCCATGCCTTAAATTTTGTAGGATCCTCTACATCTTTATAATTGATCCAAACTGTTCATATGATTTGGCCCATTTCTAGCGATCCAAACCTTTGACATGCTTGGGCCATTTCAATGGATGAAAGCCTTTGATATGATTCGGCCCATTCAGCGATCCAAATGCATCATATGATGAGTGTTGCTGTTAATGATCTAAACTAATCATAAGATTGAAACATCTTTCTATGACCTATCCGAATGGATATGTTAAGTTAGATCCATCTATTCATAATATTTTATGTTGGTTCTTAGTGTTCCACATTGTGAAGATCCGGATTTGAACTTCTTATATGATTCGGCCCATTCAGCGATCCAAATGCATCATATGATGAGTGTTGCTGTTAATGATCTAAACTAATCATAAGATTGAAACATCTTTCTATGACCTATCCGAATGGATATGTTAAGTTAGATCCATCTATTCATAATATTTTATGTTGGTTCTCAGTGTTCCACATTGTGAATTTTGTAGGACCATCTTCAACTCTACACACAATTCAAGCAATCATGTTTCTTTTTACAACGATCCAAATTCATATGATTTTGCCCATTTCTAGTGATCCAAACCTTTGTCATGGGCTATTTCGATGAATAAAAAACATTAACATGCTTGGGCCATTTAGTGGATATAAATTGTTCATATGATTCGGCTCATTCAGCGATCCAAACTCATCATATGATTAAAGCTCCTTTTTATGATCCAAACTTATCATATGGTTAAAGCTGCTTTTAATGATACATGGTAATGGATATGTTAAGTTGATCCATCTATTCATAATATTTGTTGTTGGTTCTTAGTGATCCACATTGTTAATTTTGTAGGACCCTCTTCAAGTCTATGCACAATTCAAACAATCATGTTTCTTTTTACAACGATCCAATGCATGCCAGGTGGCTATGTAGAGAGGCTCGTGATTAATGGTAGATGTAGCGTACATTACGCAAATGAAGACCCTTAAAATCATAAACTCATTTGGACAATCAGGAGTTTGCTATCATTGTTTTAAGCTAGAGGAGTTATTTAATACTCTAGTCACCCAAAAACATGGTAGAATGAAGGATCCTTGCTACATCGATCTTCAGCCTTTTTTTAGCTGAATGTGTATTATTTTTACATTTTTATTTTGGTATGGCCATTGATCAAGGCACACATGGGAGTCATAGTGATTAGGCCACTGATCTGATACCGCATAACTATTTGATTGTTGGCCCATTTTTCATTGAATTTGGTTGATTTCCCTTATCTAGTTTCTAGGCCATCGATTGAAGGGTAAGGTCTTCCAATTAGGGAGGTCAAGGTTATATGGATCATAGGTCATTAAAAATAGCAATTTGCATTGGAAAATGACCCATAATTAGAATTACTTACTCGATCTAGAATTCGTGGTGGTGTTCATCAGATTGATGTTCTGGATCACCCAAACATGGGCTCCATGTGTATGCATCGCTGTAAGACCCGACCCGAGTGCATGTGTGTGTATGTGTGTGCATTTCGTTTCTCTTGGTCCCGCAGTCCTACCGGTCGAATCTTGGTGACCCACGAACGTCGGATAATGTTTGCGGTCATCCTTAAGTCCGGTCATATAGACCCGACCCAGATCGAGCTGAAACTTATGTCATCTTGTTCGCATCGTCGTTGCGGTTCCGTTGACGCGTCTTGTGCATCCATCCGATATGTAGATCATAAGTTGTGTGTATCTCATTTTCTAGCCCTTGATCATGATCCTGTGGCCCATCTAAGGATGGTGTACACGTTTTTCTAGATGGCCCTTCCCTATTCACAAGTTCCAACACACACCACCCAAACTCCCATATCTTACACCACCCACTACCCACACACTACACAACCCTAGTCTTTAGCCTCCATTTAGGTTTTCCTTTTTGCTAGCTCATCATAAGACTCTAACCAAGCACCTCATTTCTAGAGAAAATCAGATTTTTTTTCTTCCCTATGCCATTTTGCAATCATCACCATACTACTACACCTCTCTGTCTCCCTCTCATTCCTCTCTTTCTCATATTCATTCTCCCTAGCTAGTGAAGAATGAGACATGCCCACCAGCCTCCCTACCATTCCAACCACTTCTCCTCTTATTTCCTCCTCATCCCTCCATTAAAGACCCATCTCAACCATCAATTTACCTTCCTTGGAGCACTTGGAGCTTGGTGATCTTAGTTTTGGTGGAGATCCAAAGTGGGTGCTCCCTTAGATCATGTAATTTCTTTTTCATAGTGTTGATCTTCTCCTTCTCTCCTTTGAAAAGTGTAGGACCCACCAATCAATGGTGGAGATTCTACACAACCCCTTAGATGTGGCCATTTGGCCTATCTTATGCATGCATATCCCATGCATGGGGTTTCTCCTTGATGGACCCCATCATGGACGTTTCTCCTAATTTCTTAAGTATGATGGGTCATATAGACCGTTGCATCATGGTTGGGATGACATCCCAACCATTCATCTTGAATATGGAGGCCTACCTGGCTGCCTCTGTTGTGGCTGCTGTGGAGGCCTGCCTGGCTGCCTCTGCTGCTGAGGGGGAGCCCTAGAAGCGGGAGCTGGAAGCTGCGCTCGCTACTGATGCTGCTGCTAACACTGAGGAGGATGAGAGGAGACAACTACAGTGGCCTCTGCTGCTGCAAGGTGAGAGGGCAATCGCGCCTCCGATGCCCAGTCTGCCCACAACCACAGCAAATGCCGAAAAAGGGGCCAAAAGATGGAGCGGCTGGCTGCACTGATGATGATGATGAAGCTGTTGTTTGAGTTGCAGGCTACCTAAACTCGGATCTGCCCCTCCGTCCAAATTCGATCCTGGGATCCTACAAGGAGGATTTTTATTAAATTTTTTTGTACATTTAACTCATAATAAGCATAACCACAAGATTACCCAATTCACAAAGGCAACATCATCATCACATATCCACTAATATAATCATTTGAGTACAATGCCGAAAGGAAAATACATAAATCGAAATCGAAGCTCCAGAATACAACTGCACGCTCCAAGCTCAACGCTGCTGCAACCTAATAACACCTGCACGCATCTGTCGTGCATAAGCTCATAGAAAGCTTAGGGGGTGGTGTAAGTGTGTGCACAAGGTAAGTGCCAAGTATTCAATACAATGCCATTATCATACAAACTGGAAGTACTGGTAATCCATAAATCGTACAATATCGGAATAAGCAAAGATACTAGCAAGATCATGAATTATGTGAGTAAGTATAAATATTGACAAGAGCAAGAATTATCAGAGTAAACAGAAATACTCACAAGATCATAGATTATACGATAACAGAGTAAGCGAAAATACGAACAAGTCCATGAGCCAATCAATATCAGAATACGCAATATATAACAGTTACGCAAACGAGGAGTCATAAAGAGCCAAATATCAAATGCCGAGAATGCAATAGGGTATATAATTCTTATGTGTTCACAAATACGCCAACCATATCTAGACCATATAAATGCAGAAGCACAGTAACCCAAGATGTCGTATACCGCGGATGTAATGCAATATGCGGTGCGAATGGAGTGACCATGCTGGAGTGTGAAGTCGGGATGATAGTACATAGTATCGCAGCCTATGGGGTCCATCACAAGGGACTTCTATCCAAACCAGTCTCATACTTAAATTTGGATAGTCAGACTCAATGTAGTAAACTCCTGATCTCAGGTTAGTCGCGCGCCCCAACCGAAATCCTGGCCATTGCGAAGGCACACGTAACAACTAGTTGCATACCACCAACCCGAGTAGATAGTGAATGAATGAATGCATGAATGAGTATGCAACTCCTACTCACTAAATCCACATATCGGTTACATTTTCGGGATCATCACCGGGGTTTAGTACACTCCAAATGGCACCGCCGCTCTCCCAACCGCACGGCCCAAGTGAGCGTAAGAAACCTCACTATCCGCCGGCCAATATTCTGCCATTACCTATCCGGCATGTCGATAGCGGACCCATTTACGAGCTGGTCAAACTCGGCTAGTACTACCTCCTACCCTCGGGCGGGTAAGGCCACACCCCTCCCAACCGACCACGACACGGTGGGAGACACGGCCTCTGGTATTCGGGCACTCGGGCGCTTATATATCCACTCAGTCTCGACGTTGGGGCGTTTCCTGGCCACGGAGGTTTAGGGATTTTCACCCAGGGACATCTATGGTGCTCGTATGCTAGAACAAACATTTCCGGTGTCCCATTTGGCCATCCACGATACGCCTGTGGAGGCTACGGCCCTGGTGTCGTTAGGGCGTATAGTAATCATAATGCGAGATACATGAGTCATACAATCCAGTCATGCATCAATCCTGTGCATACTGCGTACTCAAGTGAGATAACCTCCGCCTATCAGGGAGTCTCATAACAACATGCTCAATGACATATGCAATGATCAACCACATCTCATAACAAATATGCAGATGATGCGTATGGGCATGTATCATGATGTTATGCTGTCACATACTCATAATCGGTATCAGCAACCGATATCGACAATCGACCTCGATAATGTGGAAATTTAACCAACGTTGCCCCCCAAGGAATGGCCCTCATGGATCCTAACATATAGTGGACCCATGACCTCACACAAGGGCCAAATATAGAACACCATGGGCCTTACTCAAGAGCTTCATACATATCACGATGGGCCTTTCACATGGGCCTAACATACATCACAATGGCTCCATAGCCTAGCCCTCAAACACACCACAGTGGGCTTCATACAATCATAATGGGCCGCGTCACATGGGGCTAATACGCATCACATAGGCTACATATACATCACAATGGGCCACGTCCATGGGCCTTTATACATCATAGTGGGCCTCAACCTACGGGCGGAATATACATCACAATCAGAATCCACAATCGGTCATGATGATTGACCTTGATCGATAATTGGTCAATCGACCACAACAATCATAATCGGTAGTCGATAATCAGAATCGGCAAATCAGTCACGTCAATCAGAATTGATCAATAATCAGCCTCATTGATTGGTCGAACATGGCCTATGGGAAGGTCACAATATGAACATTCAACCATCATCGCCCATCAAAGTGGACATTTAACCAACATTGCTCCCAAGTAGTGGCCCATGTAGAGTCAAACATAAGGTGGGCCCAAATATCCAACAGGTGGCCTCAAATAGTCATCACAAGTGGGCCTTACACACGCGGCACGTGGGCCTACGCATCACCGTGGGTCGATACATTGGGCCGCACCATTAGCCTAATATGCACATCACGGTGGGTGGCATCATTGGGCCGCATCAATGAGCCAGAAATACATCTCGATGGGCCTCATCACATGAGTAGGAATATTTCACAATGGCCTCACTAAATGGGTCGGAAACACTATGGGCCGAGTATATATCACAATGGGCCACGACCCATGGGCCGCAACCCGTGGGCCTCAAATACAAGTGGGCCACATTAATGGGGCCCATATATAAACCTCAGGTGGGCCCTGCTCATGGGCTTCAAATACATAATATGTGGGCCCTACCCATGGGTCTTATACGCATCAAATGGGTCACGCGTCATGGGCCCAATACATGTCACAATAGGCCTTGCATCAATGGGCCGCACTAATGGGCCTCGTACACATCAAGTGGGTTGTATCAAATAGGCAGCATTAATGGGCCTCGACCCATGAGCCCTGATATATATCATAATGGGGTGCCTACCCTGGATGGCGTGGATAAAAAATACATCAAAGTGGGCCTGACAAATGGGCCACAACATACATCAAAGTAGGCCTCATAACATGGTCATACATACATCAAATGGGCCACACCAATGGGCCCCATGTATATCAAATGGGCCACACTCAAATATAAGTGGTGATAATGATTTCCACTACTAAAATTTTTAAGGCCCGCCATAACATTTATTTCCCATCTAATCTAATCATAAGGTCTCAAGATTTCAAAGATAGCCGTTCAATCCTCACCATGCACTATGGTCCACTTGATAAATAAATTTGTATTATTTTCATCCTAAACCTAAAAATCATTTTCCAAAAATGGTTGGACGGTTGGATGAAACACATGCATCGTGGTGAGTCCCATAGGGATGGAAGGCATAGATAAGTCACATATCCCGTTATGGAGGTCCACAATTGTGGACACAACACATACATAAATGGGTCTTAAGTAAGACCCACCAAAATGTTTATTTTCCACCCATCCTAGGGCCCAACATACTGTCCATCCAAACTGGGGCCAACATGATGTTTATTTTCCATCCAAACTGGTCTGGTGATAGGGTCACATGGGCCTAGGGCCCGCTATAATATTTATTTGCATCCAACCTGGGCCACTGTAATATTTATTTGCATCCAACCTGTTGATAAGGTCATATAGACCTGGGGCCCACTACAATATTTATTTATTTATTATTATTATTATTATTATTATTTTAACCTGTTGATAGGGTCACACGACATTGGGACCCACTACAACATTTACTTGCATCCAATCTGTTGATAAAGTCACATGGGCCAGGGGCCCATTGCAATGTTTACTTGCCATACAACCTCTTTATAAGGTCACGTGGACTGAGCCACTGTAATGTTTATTTGTCCACCAAACTTTTGGTACGGTTATGTGATCCTGGGGTCCACCATGATGTAGTTCACAAATCCAACCCATTCATTATGTGTGTCCCACCAATTTAAGGGTCCAAACCGAGTTTCAGGTGGATCCAAGCTGCATGTGGACCCCGGCAGTTGATTCCATGTGGCTTGACATACCACCGCATAAAAGGTGATGGTGTGGGCCATACAAGAACTTTTTATGACTGATTTTTGGAACCAACGTATCAAAAACGGGGACCTATTAAATGAATGGCATGGATGTAAAACATACATCATGGTAGGGTCCACAATTAGGGCCAATGGGACCCTCCCTACTTAACGTCCAGAGAGTCTGGACGTCAAGGTACATGCATGCATATTTATTTATTTTTTTTCTTTTATCCTAGGTGGGACCCACATTAACCAGATCTACTCCGTCCATTATATGTGTCCCATAAAATTAGAGGTCCAAACCAAGTTTCAATCACATCCAAAACTCAGGTAGGCCCCACCAAATGATTTTATATGTTTAGGCATGTTTTCACATGATTTTAGATGGTGTGGCCCGCCTGAGTCCCGTATAAGGCTGATTTTTGGGATGGACACCTGGTTTGTAGGGACCCGTCAAATGCACGGTGTTGATGGTCGACACACATCACGGTGGGGCCCACAGCTGGAGCCGTGAGGCCCAGCTCGTTCGCTGGCAGTGACAGCAGCAGCGTCAGCGATGCTTCCTCTTGTCTTGTTTTTTTTAAGAGAATAGTTTTTCTAAAGATTTTCCATGGTAGGGCCAACATCAGGGAAATCCGTCCCGTCCATTAACTTCTACGGCTCAAGACAAGCCAAACAACACCAATATGCAGCATATTTGGCAAATAAAAACATCAAGATGGTTTCTTTAACGGTAACCACTACTATTTCCTATAGTATGGCCCGGTTGATTGTCAGATCAGCCTCATCTTTTGGCTCAACGTCTAAAATGGGCCGAGAAACGAAATGGACGGCGTGGATTTTATACATACACCAAGGTGGGGCCTGCATCAACAGCCCATCCCAAAAGCCCCCTTTTTTTTTCTTTCTCTGGACGATTGTACACCCACTGTCCTCATACTTTACAGTGGCAACGTCCAGCGTCCCTGGACGCTGGACCGTTGTCTAAGACATGCATTTTAAGGTGGGCCCCACCTATGGACATGTTGTCTAGATGGGTCACCCAAATAGTTGAATGATGTGGGTAATACACACATCAAAGTGAGGTCCATTTGATGAGCCGTTTGGACATTCACAACTCATTAAGTGGGCCACACAATCACATCTTCATAGACAAAACAAATGAACAAGAGAGGGAGAGAGAGGGAGAGAGAAAGAGAGAGAAACACCCACTTGATCTTCTCATTCTTCTTCTTCCCATGGGTTCATAAGCCTTCCAGGACTCCTTCTAATGGTGGAGATGGGCTTCTAAGGGTTAGATTAGGAAGGATCTAGATGTAAGAGGGTTGGAAATGGAGCTTGCTTAGGACGTCGATGGCTAGCAATGGGAGTGAAGAAGAAGAGAGAGAAAGTGAGAGGATAGAGAGAGTGAAAGGATGGGTTGTAAGAGGTGTAATAATGAGTTTTGAAAAAAGAAAGAACATTTATGGGGTAGGCTAGGTAAGGGGGGTAGGTTAGGTTGTAGAATAGGGTGATGTCATCCCTAGGATGACATCATCCTCATTATGATTATGGGAAAATGTGTACACCATGGCCCGCAACGTGTGGTCCACCGCTATGATCGTACACTGGTCATATCTTGAGATCTAGACATCGGATTGACACACGAGACGAGGCATCGGAATCGTAGCGACGACATGGTCGCAATGACATAGGTCTCGGGTCGAACTGACTCGGGTGAATAGGGTGTGACTCGCGGTCAAGCGCAAATGAAATCTACAGGTCGCGGGTCACCAAAATTCGACTGGGAGGACCACAGAGGCATACGGAACGGTACGAGCTAGGATACGGGTCTTACAAAAGGGGCCAAAAGATGGAGCGGCTGGCTGCACTGATGATGATGATGAAGCTGTTGTTTGAGTTGCAGGCTACCTAAACTCGGATCTGCCCCTCCGTCTCTGTTGACAGTGCTGACGGGAACTGCCGGCTAATGCTCTCCTCTTCCGATCTCTATCGAAACTTTGCTCTCGCGATCTCTGGGTCATAACCCAGTCCTCCTCGTACACCAAGGCCCTGTACACAACCTCATCAAATGTCCTCAAGCAATGACCCACTACTCGACTGCGGAGAGTGGGATGCAAGCTATAACGTCTCGGAAAAATCCGTACAAAGACCCGAGCACCACCTCAGGCAGAAATCACTAAGGACCAAATCCTTTAGAAATTAGACGAGAATTAACTAAGTGCTAAACTAGGTTACCTATGAAATTAGCACTAATTACTTTAAATACGATCTGTAAGACCCAAAATGAGTAAAACTGTTAACGCTACATTACCTTAAAACTTAGGATCCATCTCAAAACCGAGTTACTCTTGGGCGCACTTTGAAACTCCGTATCGGACCTGGACCGCCCGTCGAAGGTCCGATTACCCCAAAATTATACGGTTATGACCGCTTTGTTGGACTTGACTACCACCTCGAAAATCAAGTCTAGATAGTATCCCGAAACGCACAACTTGAGCCCAGAGCGAAGTGTGTGAGAAATGCGAATATCTTTAGGAAATGAACTAAAACCTAAGTGAATTGAGTCGTTCACTTGTAGGCCGAATCTAAGGATTCAGACCGTATATTTCTGACCCAATTACACCCTCGGATCAGGGAAAATTTCTAACTCATGTCAGTGTACTTGTGGCCCTAATCGAGTGCCGGTGACCGTCGAACTGAAACTGGTCCTCCGCGGTCGATTTGTAAATCCGATCGGATCGAAAACTTAACTTGACCTAGATCTAATGTCAGAAAGCTTAAGTCCGACCATATGTGGAAAAGGGGCCTCCAGATGTGCTCCGTTGGATCGAAATAGTCACTATTTGGTTATAACCTAAGTATACTATGGCCATGGGGCCATTCCCATCTGTTCTGGGCCTATATAAGAGCCTTAAACCCTCTCTCTCTCTCTCATTCCATACGAATTTGAAACCCTAGGTGAGAGAAGAGAAAAGAAAGAGAAGGAAAGAGAGAGAAAGTGTGAGGGAAAGCTAGGGTTTGCTGCAAAGATTCTCCCCTGCCGCTCTACGTATCGTATCACCGCTACCATATCGCTACACCAGCGATTCTGGTTCCGTTTTCGGGTAAAAAATCCCAACCCTTACCTATTTTAGGGTTTCGAGTAAAGGATGAAATAGCTAATCTATTTCATATTGTAGGTTGCAGTTGGGCCATAGACGACGAGTTAGAGAACGAACTGAGTTCGTTACGTGTCTACTGGTGTAAGGTGCGGACTATAAACGTTTAGGTTATGGTTTTCAAGGCTTTCAATGTCAGCAATGATTTATGTCTGACTTGATTGCTATCACGTATGTTAGATATGATATTTTTCGTAAATTACACATATATGTAAACTATGTTGGTTTTAAATGCATTCCATGTGTTTGTTGAAATGTCTGAATGCATGTGGAATTATGATTCGTGTTTGATACGATTGTCGTTAGAGAATACATAATTGTTGTTGATATGGCAGCTCCAATGTAGAAGGATTTGCTATGATATGCGTTTTAAACTACTTAAGTGCATGTGTATAATATGTGTAGTCTAAGTGTTAGATAAAATGCCTGAATGAGAAAATGCCTGTTGAAATGCATGTATGGAGGGTGTTGAGATAGGATTCTCAATCCCCTTAACTATGGATATAGTACCCTTTCTATAACCTATCTTACTATTATATGTTGTATGAATGAAATGTCTGTGTATGATAATATGTATAGTATGTGTGTGATTAAATTGCTCAAGTAAGATTTGTATCTGATTTCAGTTGGCACACGCGGTTTTGGACTGGTACATATGAATGCCTAATGTACATGAAATGTGTTTGGGGCTACGACGTAGTCCAGGCGATCGGTAATGATTTCAAAGTTAGTGGCCGAGGTTGTTTCGCCACACTAGACAGGTTCGAGGAATTCGAGTCGTACGCTGCTAGTCGACAATGGTTAGGCCACACGGAGTGCTTACGCGCTCCATGTCGATCGGCTCGACGTATGCTCGTACCAGTCAAGCTTGTCGAGTAACCCGATTGGCTCGATGAATGTTCACCATGTATGAACGTTACTGCTTGAATCTAAGGTACCAAACTCACCAGTGGAAAACCTGTTTAACCTTGGTACCTCAATCCGCTAAGACTCATGAGCTGGGCATGGTGGTATGAGACACCGTGATCGTGCTGTCGGCCTACGTTAGGGCGACGAGCCTCCCCATACTGACCAGTGAGCAACCCAAACTCGTGAGCTAAATACGGTGGTATGAGACACTGCATTCGAGCTGTCGGCCTATGACCAGGTGACGAACCCGTAGTGACCTCGAGTGTACGCTAGAAACTACGTTGAGGTGACGAGCCTTTCCATAGTAAACTAGAGTATAAACCAAGCCTGCGTTGAGGTGACGAGCCTCTCCGAAGCAGCCTAGAACTGCCTATCGTATGTGATTGTTAGGATTGATGACCCTAGATGGATCAAGGTTTGGGTATATGATATAAAGGGAGGTGCCTTAGCTTCCCAATCTTACTGTATGAAAAGGTCTAATAAGAACTCAGTAATCATGGTTATGCACCGCATTGCATGTGCCTTTGGCTTTAGTGTTGAGCACAGAGGAAGAGGTACATGCCGCGACCGTAAGAGGAAGATCGCAGAGGGAGTATAGGCAAGTGCATGCATCATTAATACATATCATTTTAGCATTAACCAAAGTACTTGGTTTATCATTACTGCTTGATTGAATTGATAACATGTTAACCTTTGCCTTATAGCTCCACTGAGTTGATCACTCACTCCCACGTTCTGGGACGGTATTTTAAACACCAACCAGACTCTGTCTTAGCTACAGGTGATGGCGATGCTTATGAGGCAGAGCCGGACTATTACGATGACGAGGAGGAGTTCTCCTATATGCAACTCTCTGGCGGGTCTATGTAGACCTAGAGTTGCGCTGACGGGGTGTAGGGTTTTGGATAGAGAACATTACACATTCTGATTTTGTATATTTTGAATTAAACTTATAATTATTTAACCTAGTGACATTCATACTCTGAGGGCTTATGTTACTTTTGTACAATTTATATACACATCACAGTCTTCCGCTAGTGTACTTTAATTGCCTCTGATGTATGATATGTTGTTTTGGTATAATCTCATTCATGTTTAAGGCACTAATACGGACAACATTTAATCATCATTATCTATGTTGCATAAGTGATGCGTTGGAATTCGAGAGTTGAGCTTTTGCTCGACCCCCGAATTTCAGGGCGTTACATAAATGCTTACCCGTGACTGACCCGATCTGGATTTCGCCGCTGAAACTCAAGGGCCACAAATTTGAAGAAGGAATAGGCTTTATACCAGACACCGACATATCGCCCTCGACTATAGTCTCGAACTCCATAACCCTCTGCTCTTGAACATGCTCAGGGAAGAACTTCTGGTCGAAACGGATCACGAATTCCTCCCAAGTCCAGACAAAATCATGCTCGGCCATCCTAGATATGGATGACCACCAATGACAGGCCTTGCCCTGAAGAAGGAAGGTAGCAAGGGAAACTCTCTGATCAGCCGGACACTACATAGTGTCGAATATCCTCGCGATCTCGATGTGCCATGCCTCGGCAGCAGAAGGGTCAGGCTTACCACTGAACCTCGGGGGATCGTGCTGCCTGAACTCACGAAAGATCCCACTCGCACGCAGGAGGTCAGATTGCCTAGGAACTGCAGTGGCAGGCTGGTGAGACTGGAGGACAGTAGTGACGGCTTGCATCATCTGCTGAAACTGTTAAACCCTAACTAAAACCGTAGGATGAGCGGGGGCGGCCCTCACCTCAGTTAGAGGCATGGGTGCGGCAGAAGGAGCTGGAGCCTCTGAAACTGGAACAGCTGGCTCAGGTGAGAGAACAAGCGCCATAGGGGGCGGAATCACGACCTCAGGGATAGGATCGGGACTAGGGTCCACGATGGGAGGAGTAGGGTGTGCTCTGGTCGATCGGGTATCATGAGTGCCTCTACCTCTCGCGCCTCGACCGCAGGCACCATAGCCATGGGCGCCGCGCCTAGGCAGCATCGTCTACACAGGAACAAGAGCAACGTTGCATAGGATCAGATATTGCAGGTTCAAATGAAAGGAAGGCTCTCGGACACTACTTGTCCTAAGCTTGCAGTAGATATGCAATGTTATCCCAAATTATCACAAAGCTACTTGCTATGCTCTGATACCAACTCCTGTCACGCCCCAGACTCGGTGATCGGACTCACGAGGAACCCAATAGCTGATTCCGGCCGCAACAGCCTCCGTAGCACCCCATTCTCGGCTCCTGAGGCAGGATTCCGATCCTAGGATCCTACAAGGAGGATTTTCATATCATAATTCCAATCCAATAGAGCACACCCAAGATCATAGCAAGTAAATCTTAGAAATAATAAGGAATACAATCACAAAATCCACTATAAATTTAAACTTTAGATACATGGCTGAAGGAAATATATATGATAACAGAAGAAAGAGGGAAAGATCTACAACACTGGGGTCCTCAGCTTAACTCCTATCCAAGCTCCGCTACTAAGATGCCGACGTAGGATCTCCTGCACGCATCAATCGTGCAAAAGCTTATAGAGAGCTTAGTGGGTGGTGAAAGTGTGTAACAATGGTGAGTAGAAGAATAATAGGGGATGCAGAAGGGAAACATGATCAATGTTAATATCGCTAGCCTACCCAGGCTAAGCCATGAATGTAGGAAGCCATACCAAGGTTATACAATGTAATAAGGCTTATACAGCTAATACCAATGCAATGCTAAGTAATGTCAATGCTCATAACCAGTCCACATACTAAATACAGTTCCATCATAAGGAATATCACCGAGGTCTAATGCACTACAGGATGACTGCCGCTCTTAAGACCGCATAGTCAAACGAGCGAGACCACACTACCCGCCTATGGACAGTCAATCACTAGCAAGGCTCGACGGTAGCGGACCCACTCACGAGCTGGTCAGACTCAGCCTAGTAATGCCCACTCACTCAGGTGGATAAGGCCACATCCCATCTCAACCGACTACACGACAGTGGGAGACGCGGCCTAACGGTGTAAGGCACTCGGGCGCTCATAATTTCCACTTGGTCACAACGTTGAGGCATCTTCCAGGTACCTTGAAGGTTTAGGGGCTTTTACTCAAGGATATCCTATGCACCCTAAATGCTTAAATAATATATTTTCGGTGTCCACATACAGTCATCCACGAATATACCTGTGGAGGCAAAGCCCTAGTGAAGTAAGGGAGATAATATCCATGAGATGTGATGCATGAATCACGCATACCAATCATGCACCCACTCCAAGCACTAAATGTGCACAAGAGGGAAAAACTTCATCCCTCTATCATATCAACCCAATGACCACACACAAATGCAATCCAACCACTCAATGATGCATATGGGTCATGAGGGTGAAATAAGTGCGCCTCAAGGTGATGATAACGTGGAATACACTCCTCCTTCCCAAGGAGAGATCAAGTCTAGACATATAAACAGATACTCTAAGGAGAAATCCTCAAGTGGGGGCCCAATAGATTGGGGTAGCCCACAAGGCTAAGGAATACAATATATGAGCCTAGAAGGATAAGCGGTCCTAATAAGGGTCTATGGTGGGCCTTTAACCACCCATAGAAAACCTATAAGCCTACCTTAGGATCACCAAGGAGGACATATAACCTCAACTGGTTCCCAAGAGGTAGCCCGCCTCTAACCAAATACGAATCAAGGCCCAAGGCCTATACCAATCATGGGCCTAGTGGGCAATCATACAAAGCCCAACTCATAGGCAACATTATGGGCCCATAAGCAAGATTTGGGCCTAAACATAAGGGTCATAAACCCACATATTGTGGTGGGCCTAATGGGCAGCCCGGTAATCTAACCATAAGGGCAATCCTTATACTTAATTCAAGTAAATTGGGCCTCACAACTTGGCCCAAGTACAAGGTTATTTTGGTGGGCAACCAAGGGCTCAACTACTTACATATTACGGCCCATAAACCCATCATAATAAATAGTAAATATAGGCCCAAAGGTCAAGGGGCCTATCCAGAAAGTTCCAAGACAAAAGGGCCTAGGGAAATCCAACAATTAACTATGAATCCAATAAAAACCCGACTGGAGTGGGCCTCAAGTGTGCATTAATTTAGCCCAAAGGCACATTAGGAAAAAAGACATGATATGTGTTTAAAACATTCCCAAATCTGGTGGGCTATGCTGCCCCAAAACATACAAGTTATGGGCAGCAAGTTTGGGCCTATTGTTGGAATTCCAGCCCACCTGCTTTTGGGCCTGCTAGAGTCCAGCAATAAATATTCATTTATAAAATTATAATTCCCTGGTGACCCACACACATCACTGTGGACCCCACCAGATAAATAGAGTGCATAAAACACCTAAATCAGGTGCGCCATGCTATTGGACTGGACATCCAGCAACAGCCCAATGGGCCTGGGCATCCTTGCTTGGGTAGTCCATGGGGCCATGGACGGCTGCCCCAATGGATATCAAAGTGGGTCCCATATGTGGACATCCCATAGGGAAGTGGGCCACGTCCCATGTGGACCACAATCTGGATGAACGGTGTGGATACCAAATACATCACGGTGGGCCGTTTGGGGTTGGGACGGCTAGCCATGGCTGGACGCCAGCCTAGCCGAAATGTCCAGCTGTAGCTGTCCATCCAGTGGTAATTTCTCCCATTTTGGTTGGAAGGGTGGTGGCCCACACCCCCAAGAAGGGTCCCAATATGCTGGACCACACAATGGGCCAATAAGGAAGACTAAAGCCCAAGCAGAACATGGAAAAGCAACATGAATAGCAAGGTAAAACAGAATTTCTGCTACACCAAATACATTGTTGTCCAGATAATGTTTACCCAAGAAAGTGGGCCCAATCTATGCCTAGAAGGGGAGGGGTGAATGGCTAATATTTTTCTTATAAAATACATCAAGGTGGGGTCCATAAAAGTGGCCCACCACTCCCAAAAACCAAGTTGAAATCTGTGTTTTCCCTTCATACCTTAAGGCTGGACAGTCCAGCAAGGTAGACCGTCCACCCCCATGGGCCACCCTTTTTGGGTCCCATTGCATGGACAACCTAAGGTGGAATTTGGGGTATTACAACTCCAAGGTACACCCCATATTAGGTAAGAAAGGGGGTCCAAAATGTGGGCCCATCCCAAGCCAAAATTCTGCTACAACAGTCCAATAAATCTGTCCCAAAATTTTGTGTAGCCATATATGGCTGGATATTCCAGCCCATATCTGGGATTATACATCAATCCAAGGGTGGTGTGGCCTTCCTTGGTGGGCCCCACTAGTGTCCAAATCAAATTCCCAAGGCACATCAGTTGCATGCATCATTTAAGGTAGCAATTGGGACACCTAAACCGCTGGTGTAGGTGGGTATGGGCATCCACCATAGCTGGATTTTCTGGACGATACAGGCCCACTAAGTGGGCCACACACATCCTCAGCAAAAATAAAAGAAAAGAGAGAGAAGATGAAGAGCTTCCCAGCCATAGGGAGAAGGCTCCGCCACTATTGAGCCTTTCCCAAGACAATCACACCCACACATTTCATTCATATACATATTACATCATGGATCTACATCATGCATGATCTATATTCAAGATGAATGGTTGGAATGCCATCCCAACCATGATGCAAGGGTCTAGATGACCCATCATACTTAATAAATTAGGAGAACCGTCCATGATGGGGTCCATCAAGGAGAAATCCCATGCATGGGACTTGCATCCATAAGATAGGCCAAATGGCCACATCTAAGGGGTTGTGTAGAATCTCCACCATTGATTGGTGGGTCCTACACTTTCCAAATGAGAGAAGGAGAAGATCAACACTATGAAAAAGAAATTACATGATCTAAGGGAGCACCCACTTTGGATCTCCACCAAAACTAAGATCACCAAGCTCCAAGTGCTCCAAGGAAGGTAAATTGATGGTTGAGATGGGTCTTTAATGGAGGGATGAGGAGGAAATAAGAAGAGAAGTGGTTGGAATGGTAGGGGGGCTGGTGGGGACGTCCCACCCTTCTCTAGCCAGGGAGAATGAAAATGAGAAAGAGAGGAATGACACAGAGAGAGAGAGAGAGAGGTGTAGTAGTATGGTGATGATTGCAAAATGGCATAGGGGAGAAAAAAAATCTGATTTTCTCTAGAAATGAGATGCTTGGTTAGAGAGTCTTATGATGAGCTATCAAAAAGGAAAGCCTAAATGGAAGCTAAAGACTAGGGTTGTGCAGTGTGTGGGTAGTGGGTGGTGTAAGATATGGGAGTTTGGGTGGTGTGTGTTGGAACTTGTGAATAGGGAAGGGCCATCTAGAAAAACGTGTGCACCATCCTTAGATGGGCCACAGGATCATGATCAAGGGCTAGAAAATGAGATACACACAACTTATGATCTACATATTAGATGGATGCACAAGACGCGTCAACGGAACCGCAACGACGATGCGAACAAGATGGCATAAGTTTCGGCTTGATCTGGGTCGAGTCTATATGACCGAACTTAAGGATGACCACAAACATTATCCAACGTTCGTGGGTCGCCGGGATTCGACCGGTAGGACCGCAGGACCAAGAGAAACGAAATGCACACACATACATACACATGCACTCAGGTCGGGTCTTACAGCGATGCATACACGTGGAGCCCATGTTTGGGTGATCTAGAACATCAATCAGATGAACACCACCACGAATTCTAGATTGAGTAAGAAATTCTAATTATGGGTCATTTTCCAATACAAATTGCTATTTTTAATGACCCATGATCCATATAACCTTGACCTCCCTAATTGGAAGACCTTACCCTTCATTCGATGGCCTAAAAACTAGATAAGGGAAATCTACCAAATTCAATGAAAAATGGGCCAACAATCAAACAGTTATGTGGTATCAAATTAGTGGCCTGATCACTATGGCTCCCATGTGTGCCTTGATCAATGGCCATACCAAAATAAAAATGCAGAAATAATACACATTCAGCTAAAAAAAGGCTGAAGATTGATGTAGCAAGGATCCTTCATTCTACCATGTTTTTGGGTGACTAGAGTATTAAATAACTCCTCTAGCTTAAAACAATGATAGCAAACTCCTGATTGTCCAAATGAGTTTATGATTTTAAGGGTCTTCATTTGCGTAATGTACGCTACATCTACCATTAATCACGAGCCTCTCTACATAGCCACCTGGCATGCATTGGATGTCCAACCTCCCATGCATCAATTGGCTCTTAGCAAGCTATAGAGAGAGAGAGAGAGGAGGCAAAGGTTGACGGTACCATCTTTTTGGGTTAAGTTACCTATAGAATAGAGCCACCCGATCCACAACTTGGATGTCCCGCACGTGCTTGCATAGCCGCATATGAACCTGATCAAATTGGTTAAGAGGGTTGGAATCTTCCTCGTTCATAATTTTTTTGGAAGTCTCCCACCTATAATGTGTTTAATCAGATCAATGATCTTGATCATTGAACAATGGGGTGCCCATGTATTTGTTGAGACTAAGGACCTCCTAATTTCTCTTCATAATCAGTCCAAAAATGGAAGTTAAATAAATATTTCCAACAAAAGAATAAAGCATTAATATCTATTTACACACATTAAGTGGTTTTATAATTGAAGTATGAGAATAACATCTCAAACAAGTTGCTTGAGATACGTTAGACTTCCAAAATGACTTATTAATGGATTGTGGACAACTAATCAAAGCAAAATATTCACTACACCAAAATCCCTCTTTAGGAACGGTTGAAAACCATTCCTAAAGCATTTAGGAACTGTTTTCAACTGTGGCTAAATAGGGAATCGCAAAAACCTAGGGGCACTTGAAAACCATTCCAACATTTTCATTTTTAGAACAGTTTAGGACTAGGGCATTGCAAAATATTAGGGACGGTTAAAAACCGTCGCAAATTTTCAATTTCCAACCCAATACAATCCTTGTTAATTTTTGGGAATGGTATTTTTCTTATTTAGGAACGGTTTTAAACCAAAAAAACCATGCAACTACGAGCAAAATCCAATAAATGTGTAGCAACACATTATACAATTTTAAACACATGAGAAAAGCCTACATCAATAGTAAAGATTCACCAAAATGCACAAAAAAAAACATCCAAGTTGATATAACCTCTTCTACAAAACTGGCATGTATTTAAAGTCAATTTGACTATATACCCCAAGAGGGAAAAATATTCCTAATTTCAGCCCATGGATTAGGCCATGTTCAGATGGCGGGTATCAGTTTTAAAGGCATTGTAACCATCTATGGGCTCAAGATCTTGGTCCCAATATGATGTGGGCCACATGTGACATATACGTAAGTTCCTCTGAAAATATTATACAGTTTATGGTCTCAGATCAAGGACCATTACATTCCTCTAAAAATAATAATACCTGTGTTTTCATGGGTGTAGAACAAAGTTCAGGAGAGCAAGCTCTGTGTCCATTCAAACATCTCACTATCGAAAATATCTGCAACTTTGGATTTATTGTCGGCTTCCCCCTTCACAAAGTAAATAAAAGACATAAGAACCCTGCATCTAGGTGGGTGTGGACTTAACAAACCTGTTATTGATGAGATAAGTTTGGTCTCAGTAACCTAAAATGGCCAAACTCAACCCAACACATACAAGTCAATCATAATTCTTTTAGCTATTGATCTAAACTATTGATCTAGGACTAGAAACAACCAAAAATTAACATAATGTGTCTGCAAGTAAAAATGATATGGGAAGTGGTATGTAAGTAGCACACTTTAACATAATGTGTCTTCAGCCTTTTTTTAGCTAAATGTGTAGTATTTCTGCATTTCTATTTTGGTATGGCCATTGATCAAGGCACACATGGGAGCCATAGTGATCGGGCCACTGATCTAATACCGCATAACTGTTTGATTGTTGGCCCATTTTTCATTGAATTTGGTAGATTTCCCTTATCTAGTTTCTAGGCCATTGATTGAAGGGTAAGGTCTTCCAATTAGGGAGGTCATGGTTATATGGATCATGGGTCATTAAAAATAGCAATTTGTATTGGAAAATGACCCATAATTAGAATTGCTTACTCGATCTAGAATTCGTGGTGGTGTTCATCAGATTGATGTTCTGGATCACCCAAACATGGGCTCCACATGTATGCATTGCAAACCACACTTGCTGATAGATTAAGCCCTGCAATTGTCTGGGTCCTTGCTCTTGCTCCAGTGGTAGACTCTTAGGAGTTTCAAAACCTGGTCAAGGGTTCGAGTACCCATAGGTGGTGAAATCCCACTATGGCGTGAGTGTGTGGCGGTGTGTGTGCGTGTTAAAAAAAAGAAAAAAAAAGAAAGAAAAAAAGCCCTTCAATTGCCTATGAAGTTTCATGCCACGTAACCAATATATGTTGTTGGTATCTCATGCTTAACTTTTTTTTTTTTTTTTTTCCAGCATCGCTATCCAAGAGCAGGAAGATAACAAGTTATGAAATAATTAATGAAGATAAGGAAACCATTTTACTTTTGAACTTTGCTTACTACTTATTTTTCCTATAGGAATTATAAATTAAATTATGCAATGAACAGGCCAAATTGGTTTGTGGATTTAAGTCCCGGCCTGAATGAGTTGGGCTTGGGCCTATGATATGGACCCACTAATAGGCCTAGCCTAGGTCAAGCCTACTTGCAGGTTAACTGACCTAATCTACTTTTGAGGTGGGTTCAGGCTAGAATGGTCATTTAAGTAAATGAGTCAAGTTTGAGTTGAACCCTATGTGTCCACATAAATTATTAATGGGTTGGGCTAGATAACCCGACTTGATTTTACCCAAAATCCAAAAAGAAGAAGAAGAAGAAAAGTATAGATAAATCCATTGTCTAGACCAAACTTAAGATGATTTATTGGGTCATTTATTCAACTTAAACTCATTAAAATTGGATCAGCTTCATGGGAAGTGGTCTTTAAGTATCCACCGACATCCCTACTGACCTCAACGTGGCCCGTGTGATAAACGGTTCGGGTATCCATTGATAGACTCATCGACCTTACCTGACTCATGTGATAAACGGGTCAAATTTGTATTAGAGGGTTAGTATTGACCCATTAAATTAATGCGTCGGCCATTTTTTATTTTTGACCCGACCTAAATTTGCCCTGAATTTTAATGGGTCAGGTCTTGTTATAAAATTGCAATTAGTTTCTTAAATGGGTCAAGTATGGGGATGCCACTAAACTCAACCCGACCCAGCATCCCATACCTAACCCAACCCAACCAATCGCATTTGTAACCCTGCCCGTTAAGCTTTTAGGACTAGCTTCCAATGCTTGGAAGGCGTTCCATCTTCTAAGGAAAGGTCAAACAATCAACATATTGAAACATTTCAATACAGGAGTTATTAGTTTTCAAATATTTTCCATTAAAAAGGTGATCCATCTTATAAAAAAGTTGGGATCATTGAAATAGGATCTCAAATATTCAAAGTTTCAAATTCTCAATCTTAACCCGTTTCTTTGTTGGCCCACGTATTAAAAAAAATTAGGAATTTTGCATACCTCATTCACTAAGGAGGTCCACCACAATATGAACGCTTCAGATTGGGGAGCAATAAGCCCCACTTTGTACAAATTGAAATCCCATACATCATTGTACAATCTCTTAGGCCATGCATATGATTGTACCATACCTTGATTTTATAAGGTATATGCCCATTTTCGATTAGGACTGAATGGGCCAAGGCCAGGCTAGGCACATTTAAAATTTTGAATCAGCCTGGCTGTTAAGCCTAGCCCAAACAACTGACATTTCTGTTGGGCCTAATGAGGTGGTCCCCCACTTGTACAGTGTGCAAAGGCACTTCCATGTGTGGCCCACTCGTGTGGCCTCCACAAGTTTTTGGATCAACTTGACATTTCTATTCTCCCTTCTACCAGGTCTACGAGACTTGTCGGTAGGTCAGATGGCAAATAAACACCAAGGTGGATCTTATGAAGGTTTCAATGGTAGGCATCATGTCCTCACTGTTTTTTGTGGTGTGGTCCACCTAAGATCTGGACCGGCCTCATTTATAGGCCCATGATCTAAAATAAGCTAGAGAAACAGATGGACGGTGTGGATTCAACATATACATTATGGTGGGTCGCATGAGTGGGGACCACCCTCGCTGGGATTTTCGAGAAGCAGCGCGCCTTAAAAAAGGGAAGGATTTGGACGACCTTCCATAGGAAGTTTCTGCACAAGGATGCTGGGTTGGGCTCACCACTATGTTTTTTTGGAAATCTACCCCTTTTATCCTTTTGGCGAGCTCATTTCAAGACAAAAGAGCAAAAATGAGGTGGATCCAAAACTCAAGTGGGCCACAAGAGAGGAAAAATTGGGGAAAGAAATACATACCGTTGAAACCTTCCTGGGCTCCACCTTGATGTTTATATGCCATCCAAACCGTTTATAAGGTCATTATCACTGAGATGAAGTGGAAAAAAAAAAAAAAATTAGCTTGAAGCAAAGCTTTCATGGGCATAAGAATGTTTCAACGATTCTCACTGAATCCCCACTGTATCCTCTCTGCGGCCCACTTTAGTTTTGAAACCACCTCATTTTTGGTCTAATATCATAAAATGAGCTCATAAAACAGATGAACGGATAGATTTCTCATGGAGATGATAGTTGGCCCACCTAACATTTTTGCGGAGGAACTTCGAGCAAAAGGTTTGGCTGCTCTCCTCTCACCGGTCAATAGCCAGTGGTCGGTGCTCTGTGGGCCCCACAATGATGTATGTGTTTCATTCACGTCGTCCATCTATTTTTATAGATCATTTTATGTTGTTAAACCAAAAATAAAGTATATCCCAAGCTCAAGTGGACCACATTGCAGGAAACAGTGTTGAATGAGCTTCAACCATTGAAAACTTTTTGGGGGCCATAGAAGTTTTGGATCAAGATGATCT
Organism: Magnolia sinica; assembly: GCF_029962835.1. Classification (NCBI taxonomy): domain Eukaryota; kingdom Viridiplantae; phylum Streptophyta; class Magnoliopsida; order Magnoliales; family Magnoliaceae; genus Magnolia; species Magnolia sinica. The sequence goes on from NC_080590.1 coordinate 49,700,360, forward strand.
TTGTTTTTTCCTTCAAGTTTTGGATCAACCATTGAAAACAGTGTTGAATGAGCTTCAACCATTGACCTAATCAACAGATTGGATTTCAAATAAATAGTACATTGGGCCTTACAATGATTTAAATGGTGGATATCCAATCACTATTTTTTCCTATGGTGTAGTACACCTGAGATTTATATCCCTATACTTTTTGGGATAGAGCCTTAAAATTATCTTTAATAATGGATGAACGGAATGGATGAAACAGATACATCATGGTGGGGCCCACAGAGCACCGGGCAGGGGGAGTAGCCAATCCGTTTTTCGTCCGAAGGATTTCTCACAAAAATCGAGGAAGCGGATTGCGTCCTGAGTAACACAGCATGCTTAGCGTATCAAGTAAACTATACTAGGTAGACCATGATTTATGTATTTGACCCACTCCATCCATCCATTTTATCGGATAATTTTAGGACTGAGCTCAACAATTAAGCATATGGAACACTCAAATGGATCACACAACAAGAAGCAATGTTAATTGAGTATTTACCGTTGAAAAATTCTTGGGGCCACATAAGTTTTGGATCAAGCTTATTTTTATGTTTTCCATTCATCCATGTCTGTATGATCTTATGAACAGGTCGGATGACAAATAAACATCACTGTGGGGCCTAGCAAGGTTTCAACGGTGGAAATCGTTATTCTAAATGTTTCCTGTGGTATGATCTGGGTAATCTTTGGATATGCTTCAATTTTGGGATCAACCCCTTAAATTATTTGGAAAAACGGATGGACGGTGTGGATAGACTACATACATTCAGGGTGGGCCCAACTGAGTTTACTCAGTACGCAATCCGATTTCAAAAACCACGGTTGTCCACTTAATCTTGGTTATTAAGTAATCTTGCTTAATACGCAAGAAATAGGCCTGTAACGGTCGTCTCTCCCCCGATTACATTCCACCTTCTTTTTTCGTTCTCCCGACTCGGTCCCAATAAGCGTCTCTCCTCCTCCTCCTCCTCCTCCTCCTCCTCCTCCTCCTCTCTCTCTCTCTCTCTCTCTCTCTGCTTTTTCTAGGGTTTCAGAGCTCTATCTCGATCGATATCGGTCGATGGCCCACCTCTCACCTTCCCATCTAGCCTCCACGACCTCGAATTCGACGGTTGTGATGACATCATCCACCTCTCTGTCGAATCCCCAATTTCCATCTCCTCCTTCTCCCCAAATGATGCAATGCAACTAATCCACAAATTCGATTTTGTTTCAACTCATGTTGCTGACCCAACCCCCCTCCTCCCTCTCTCACCGGTCTCCTCTCGCCCCATGAAACCCTCGATCTCTCTCCTATCTATAATGGCGATGATGGTGAGAAGATGATGATATGATCTGGTCCGTTTGTCTGCATTTTCATGGCAGCCAAACCCCGGCAACAACCACCAGGTCATCTCTCTCTCTCTGGTTGAATGTCCTTTAATATCCTGTTCTTTGATGTGCGATTCAGGGATTTCTAGGGCAGATAGATGTATTTTGTCTCTATTCTTTTGATTTGATCTATTGATTGGCCTCTGGGAAATCGATTCTCCATCTGTATTCTCCACCAGGTCATCTCTCCATCTGTATTCTCCATCTATTCTTGGGGTTTTGGGGAATTTGGTTTCAAAGGCATTTAAGGATGTAGATGGTGATTCGAGTACCAGGTCCTTCCGATTGTGCAGCAAGCAAGCTATGCTGGACATCTTGCTCTAGCGGTCTCGGGATGTTTCAGCCTATTCGAGGAGTAAGGTTCTTCAGGTGTGGGCAGAACTATGCGAAGAACATGCTGTTTCAATTGGTCTGTGGAACGAGGTTGCTTCTGGGAGATTGGAGGATAAGAGCACATTCGTGAGGAAAGCGGCATTGAATCCACTCATCACGATGTTGCAGCATAACCCGTTTGGTCCACAACTTCGCATTGCATCATTTGAAGCGCCCTTGGAGAAATACAAGGAGAAGCTGGAAGAGATGGAACCCAATGCACCTTCTGAGAGCGTTTTTGGACGGGATACCTTCAGACAATGAGACATGTGAAGCAGATGGAAAGGTTTATCAGGCTGAAGTAAGAGCAGCAAGACAGTGTTACTGACAGTTGTTTGCCTGGTGTGGAAGATGGGGTCAGTAAGGATTCTTCCATGCTGGATTTTGAGAACCTGGAGCAGACCAGGGCCTTGGCTGCATCACTTGAGACATGTTTGAGGTTCTCAAAGTGCATATCCTCCACAATGCCGACTCTGGTCCAACTGCTGTCTTCATCTTCTGCCACTGATGTTGAGAACACGATTCTTTTGCTGATGAGGTGCAGACAGTTCCAAATTGATGACTCTGAGGCCTCTCTCCGGAAAATGTTGCCACTTGTAAGCATCCTCTTTGATTTGTGTTACAATTCTTCTAGACTTCCAAAGCAATCTTGGCAAGCATTTAAGGGTGTGTTTGCATTGGATTTCTGTAGGCATTTTCACAGGACAAGCCTATCCGTGCAGCTGTTGAGGATGCATTCATCACAATTTATTTGACGAGAAACCCTACAGAAACTGCTGCAAATCTATCGAGCATTGCTATAGAATCTAGCATCGGCGATCTAGCAGCTCTAGAATTTATAGTTGGTTCCTTGGTATCTAAGGGGAATATTTCTACAAGCACGGTATGTTTATTTGATTGTCATAATTTCAGGTGCTGCTTCCATCAATATGATTCACTCACTTTGCTATAGAAGTTATGCATTGGTGTTCTTTTGGCATTCTTTGACATGCATAGTTAGACACTTAGACTAAGAACTAAGAGTGCTGATTTTTTGCACACTTCAGGGCTTGTTTTTCTCACCAATTACCTTGGTAATGTAAAGAAAATGTGCAATAATTACAAATCGCTTTACCTGCCTCCTGACAACATCTGCATTTGACCACTGATTGCTGTGGTAAATTGAAATGATGGCATTTTTACATTGCCTGAATGTCAAATCGCCACCAAAATGCACTGATGTTGCTGTTTGGATTCGAAATTTTTACAGTAATTACATATTGATTGGGATCATTTCAATGGATAGAAACCTTTGACATGATTGGGCCATTTCAGTGGATCTGAACCGTTCATATGATTTGGTCATTTGGTGATCCAAATGCTTGAGTTGTGCTTTTTAAGTGATCTAAACTCATCATATGATTAAGGCTACTTTCAATGACCGATGTCGATGGATATTTTAAGTTAATCTATATTATTCATATTATTGAGATCAATTCTCAGTGATCGACATTGCTAATTTTGTAGAGCCCTCTTTAACTTTACAAACAATTTTAATGATCAGGCCTATTTTTGCCGATCCTTCATTATTGCTTCTAGTTTAGTTAATTAAGGTGATTCGGTCCTTTATCTTATTTTCGCTTCTTTATTGATCCAAACTCATCATATGATTGAGGCTATTTTCAATGACCCATGCCAATAGATATGTTAAGTTGATCTATATTAATATATTATACATATTATAGAGATCAGTTCTCAGTGATCCATACCGTTAATGTTGTAGAGCCCTCTTTAACTTTACAAACAATTTAAATGATCAGGCCTGATTTCGTCAATCCTTCATCTTATTGGATCCAATTTAGTTGGTTGAGGTGATTCGACTCTTGGGGGATGTACACTGATGAATTTTCCATTTTCAGAGACTTTAGTTCAAGAGTCAGCTATAGTTGGTCCATTTTATAATTCAAGCTATTTTAGTGATCCACACCATTCGTATTAAGGCATACACTTAAAGAATCAATCAGTGAATGTCGCATGAACCAAAAGTTATTAATGATTCAAATTTTGCTAATGATTGGGCTCATTTTCAGTGGCACAAACCTTTGATGTGCTTGAACCATTTCAAGTGATCTCAACCGTTCATATGCTTAGTCTTGTTTTATGTGATCCATACCCTTCATATGATTAGAGTTGTTTTGGTGATGTAAACCCTTCATTAGTTGAGGCCTTTTTTAGTGATCCAAACCAGTGGGTATACTTATGCATCTTTTCACCAATCCATTAAGTTCATCTTTTGATACTTAGGCCTCTATTCATTAATACAACACTTAATATTTTGGGATTGTTTTCAGTGATCTAAACCCTTCATTTCATTGGATCTAGATCGGTTTGATATAATCAGACCTTCGGTTACCTATCTTATCACTTAATGCTATATACTCGTTGGATTGCACGAGCGTAGAAAAATGTTAAGAGGGGAGGTATCTTGTCTCAGAATTATGCTCATTTTCAATAATCCAAACTGGTTACATGATTGATCAGTATTTAGTGATTCAAATTATTAATAGGTAGAGTTTGTTTCCAATAATATGAACCGCTCATATGATTTGGTGCGTTTCCAATAATATGAACCATCATCATCATCTAATACTTATCCCAACTAATTGTTAGGCCCATTTTCACTTTTAGTGACAAAAGCCATTGATGTGCCTGGGCCATTTTAAGTAATCCTAGCTGTTCATATATGTGGCTTGTTTTGAATGACCCATACCCCTTTGGGTTGGAGGAATATAGCATTTCAATTTTTTATGCCAAACCATCAATATGTTCAGGCCCATATTCATTAATCTAGTTAGTTGAATTGATTTAGCCCTTGGGAGGTACAATGGTGACTTTTCTCTTTTTAGAGTTTGGTACAAGAGTTGGCTACAGTGGTTTATTTCTTGTTGTCTTAAACATAAAGTATTAGGAGGACAATTTCTAGTGATCCAATTTATTTTTATAATTTGGTCTAATTTGAAATTGTCAATATGTGGGCTCATTTTATTAAATTCAAACTGTTTCAAACGTTTAAACCGTATTTAGTAAGCTAAATTCTTGATATGGTTGGGTTTCTTTTTTCAATGATCTAAACTCTTCTTATGATTTGGCCCATTTCTTGTGATCCAAACCTTTGACATGCTTGGGCCATTTCAATGGATCAAAACCTTTGATGTGCTTGGGCCATTTCAGCGGATTTGTACTTCTTATATGATTCGGCCCATTCAGTTATCCAAATGCATCATATGATTAGTGTTGCTGTTAGTGATTTAAACTCATTGTATGATTGAAGCCTCTTTCCATGACCCATCCCAATGGATATGTTAAGTTGATCCATCTATTCATAATATTTGAGGTTGGTTCTCAATGATCCACATCGTTAATTTTGTAGGACCCTCTTCAGTTCTATACACAATTCAAAAAATCATGTTTCTTTTTACAACGATCCAAATTCATATGATTTGGCCCATTTCTAGTGATCCAAACCTTTGACATGGGCCATTTCGATGGATAAAAAACATTGACATACTTGTGCTATTAAGTGGATCCAAATTGTTCATATGATTCGGCTCATTTGGCGATCCAAACTCATCATATGATTGAAGCTGCTTTTCGTGATCCTAACTCATCATATGATTGAAGCTGCTTTTCATGATCCATGGCAATGGATATGCAAAGTTTATCCATGCCCTAAATTTTGTAGATCCTTCTTTAGCTTTACAAATGATCCAAACCTTTGACATGGCAATGGATATTTAAGTTGATCCATGCCCTAAATTTTGTAGGACCCTCTTCTGCTTTACAAATGATCCAAACTGTTCATATGATTTGGTCCATTTCTAGTAACCTTTGACATGCTTGGGCCATTTCAATGGATCAAAACCTTTGACGTGCTTGGGCCATTTCAACAGATTTGAACTTCTTATATGATTCATCCCATTCAGCGATCCAAATGCATCATATGATTAGTGCTGCTGTTACTGATCTGAACTAATCATATGATTGAAGCCTCTTTCCATGACCCATCCCAATGGATATGTTAAGTTAAATCCATCTATTCGTAATATTTTATGTTGGTTCTCAGTTTTCCACATTGTGAATTTTGTAGGACCATCTTCAGCTCTACGCACAATTCAAACAATCATGTTTCTTTTTACAACGATTCAAATTCATATGATTTGGCCCATTTCTAGTGATCCAAACCTTTGACACGCTTGGGCCATTTCAATGGATCAAAACCTTTGACGTGTTTGGGCCATTTCAATGGATTTGAACTTCTTATATGATTTGGTCCATTTGGGCCGTTTAGCAATCCAAATGCATCATATGATTAGTGTTGCTATTAGTGATCTAAACTAATCATATGATTGAAGCCTCTTTCCATGACCCATCCCAATGGATATATTAAGTTAGATCCATCTATTCGTAATATTTGATGTTGGTTCTCAATGATCCACATTGTTAATTTTGTAGGACCCTCTTCAGCTCTACACACAATTCAAATAATCATGTTTCCTTTTAGAACGATCCAAGATTCCAAATTCATATGATTTGGCCCATTTCTAGTGATCCAAACCTTTGACATGGGCCATTATGATGAATAAAAAACATTGACATGCTTGGGCCATTTAGTGGATATAAATTGTTCATATGATTCGGCTCATTCGGCGATCCAAACTCATCATATGATTAAAGCTCCTTTTTATGATCCAAACTTATCATATGATTAAAGTTGCTTTTAATGATACATGGCAATGGATATGCTACGTTGATCCATGCGCTAAATTTTGTAGGGTCCTCTTCAACTTTACAAATGATCCAAACTGTTCATATGATTTGGCCCATTTCTAGTGATTCAAACCTTTGACATGCTTGGGCCATTTCAATGGATCGAAACCTTTGACATGCTTGGGCCATTTCAACGGATTTGAACTTCTTATATGATTCGGCCCATTCAGCGATCCAAATGCATCATATCATTAGTGTTGTTGTTAGTGATTTAAACTCATCATATGATTGATGCCTCTTTCCATGACCCATCCCAATGCATATGTTAAGTTAGATCCATCTATTCATAATACTTAAGGTTGGTTCTCTGTTATCCACCTCGTTAATTTTGTAGGACCCTCTTCAGTTCGATACGCAATTCAAACAATCAGGGTTCTTTTTACAACAATCCAAATTCATATGATTTGGCCCATTTCTAGTGATACAAATATTTGACATGGGCCATTTCGATGGATTAAAAACATTGACATGTTTGTGCTATTCAGTGTTTCGGCTTATTCGGCGATCGACACTCATCATATGATTAAAGCTGCTTTTCATGATCCAAACTCATCATATGATTAAAGCTGCTTTTCATTTTCCAAACTCACCATATGATTGAAGCTGCTTTTCATTATCCATGGCAATAGATATGCTAAGTTGATCCATGCCCTAAATTTTGTAGATCCCTCTTCAGCTTTACAAATGATCCAAACTGTTTATATGATTTCACCCATTTCTAGTGATCCAAACCTTCAACATGCTTGGGCCATTTCAATGGATCAAAACCTTTGACGTGCTTGGGCCATTTCAACGGATTTGAACTTCTTTTATGATTCGGCCCATTCAGTGATTTAAATGCATCATATGATTCGTCCTGCAGTTAGTGATCTAAACTCATCATATGATTGAAGCCTTTTTCCATGACCTATCCCAATGGATATGTTAAGTTAGATCCATCTAGTCATAATATTTGAGGTTGGTTCTCAGTGATCCACATTGTTAATTTTGTAGGACCCTCTTGAGTTCGATACGCAATTCAAACAATCAAGTTTCTTTTTACAACAATCCAAATTCATATGATTTGTCCCATTTCTAATGATCCAAATTTTTTTCATGGGCCATTTTGATAGATTAAAAAACATTGACATGCTTAAGCCATTCAGTGGATCCAAATCGTTCATACGATTCGGCTCATTCGGCGATCGACACTCATCAGACGATTGAAGCTACTTTTCATGATCCAAACTCATCCTACGATTGAAGCTGCTTTTCATGATCCAAACTCATCCTACGATTGAAGCTGCTTTTCATGATCCTAACTCATCATATGATTGAAGCTGCTTTTCACGATCCATGGCAATGGATATGTTAAGTTGATCCATGCCCTAAATTTTGTAGGACCCTCTACATCTTTACAAATGATCCAAACTGTTCATATGATTTGGCCCATTTCTAGCGATCCAAACCTTTGACATGCTTGGGCCATTTCAATGGATGAAAACCTTTGATATGATTCGGCCCATTCAGCGATCTGCATCATATGATGAGTGTTGCTGTTAATGATCTAAACTAATCATAAGATTGAAACATCTTTCTATGACCTATCCGAATGGATATGTTAAGTTAGATCCATCTATTCATAATATTTTACGTTGGTTCTTAGTGTTCTACATTGTGAAGATCCAGATTTGAACTTCTTATATGATTCGGCCCATTCAGCGATCCAAATGCATCATATGATGAGTGTTGCTGTTAATGATCTAAACTAATCATAAGATTGAAACAGCTTTCTATGACCTATCCGAATGGATATGTTAAGTTAGATCCATCTGTTCATAATATTTTATGTCGGTTCTCAGTGTTCCACATTGTGAATTTTGTAGGACCATCTTCAACTCTACACACAATTCAAGCAATCATGTTTCTTTTTACAATGATCCAAATTCATATGATTTTGCCCATTTCTAGTGATCCAAACCTTTGTCATGGGCTATTTCGATGATTAAAAAACATTAACATGCTTGGGCCATTTAGTGGATATAAATTGTTCATATGATTCGGCTCATTCAGCGATCCAAACTCATCATATGATTAAAGCTCCTTTTTATGATCCAAACTTATCATATGGTTAAAGCTGCTTTTAATGATACATGGTAATGGATATGTTAAGTTGATCCATCTATTCATAATATTTGTTGTTGGTTCTTAGTGATCCACATTGTTAATTTTGTAGGACCCTCTTCAAGTCTATGCACAATTCAAACAATCATGTTTCTTTTTACAACGATCCAAACTCATGTGATCTGGCCCATTTCTAGTGATCCAAACCTTTGACATGGTCCATTTCGATGAATAAAAAACATTGACATGCTTGGGCCATTTAGTGGATCCAAATTGTTCATATGCTTCGGCTCATTCGGCGATCTAAACTCATCATACGATTGAAGCAGCATTTCATGATCCAAACTCATCATATGATTAAAGCTGGTTTAAACGATCCAAACTCATTATATGATTGAAGCTACTTTTATGATCCATGGCAATGGATATCTAAGTGTATCCATGCCTTAAATTTTGTAGATCCCCCTTCAGCTTTACAAATGATCCAAACTGTTCATATGATTTGGCCCATTTCTAATGATCCAAACCTTTGACATGCTTGGGCCATTTCAATGGATCAAAACCTTTAACGTGCTTGGGCCATTTCAAAAGATTTGAGCTTCTTATATAATTCGGCCCATTTAGCGATTCAAATGCATCATATGATTAGTGCCGCTGTTAGTGATCTAAATTGATCATATGATTAAAGCCTCTTTCCGTGACCCATTCCAATGGATATGTTAAGTTAGATCCATCTATTCGTAATATTTGATGTTGGTTCTCAGTGATCCACATTGTTAATTTTGTAGGACCCTCTTCTGCTCTACACACAATTCAAACAATCATGTTTTTTTTTTTTTACAACGATCCAAATTCATATGATTTGGCCCATTTCTAGTGATCCAAACCTTTGACATAGGCCATTTCGATGAATAAAAAACATTGACATGCTTGGGCTATTCAGTGGATATAAATTGTTCATATGATTCGGTTCATTCGATGATCCAAACTCATCATACGATAAAGCTCCTATTCATGATCCAAACTTATCATATGATTAAAGCTGCTTTTCATGATACATGGTAATGGATATGTAATGTTGATCCATGTGCTATATTTTGCAGGATCCTCTTTAGCTTTACAAATGATCTAAATTGTTCATATGATTTTGCGCATTTCAATCGATCAAAACCTTTGACATGCATAGGCCATTTCAACTGATTTGAGCTTCTTATATGATTCGACCCATTCACCGATCCAAATGCATCATATGATTAGTGCCGCTGTTAGTGATCTAAACTCATCATATGATTGAAGCCTCTTTCCATGACCCATCCCAATGGATATGTTAAGTTAGATCTAGCTATTCATATTATTGACGTTGGTTCTTAGTGATCCAAACCATTAATTTTTTAGGACCCTCTTCTATTTTACAAACGATTCAAATGATATGGTTTCATTTTACAATGATCCAAACTGTTCATATGGTTTGGCCCATTTCTAGTGATCCAAACCTTTGACATGCTTGCGCCATTTCAATGGATCAAAACCTTTGACGTGTTTGGGTCATTTCAGTGGATTTGAACTGTTCATATGATTCAGCTCATTCGGTGATCCAAATACCTCATATGAGTCGTGCTGCTTTTAGTGATCTAAACTCATCATATGATTGAAGCTGCTTTCTATGGCACATGTTACTGGATATGCTAAGTTGATCCATCTTATTTATATTGCTGAGGTTGTATCTCAATGATCCATACTGTTAATTTTATAGTACTTCTTCAGTTTATAAACCATTCAAGGATTGGGCCTGTTTTCACGGACCCAAACCATTCATACTAATGCTTCGCTAATATTGTTGAGCTTGTTTATAGTGATCCAAGCTTTGCACATGATTTGGCCTGTTCTGGAGATCCAAACCTTTGACATGCTTGGGCCATTTCATTGGATCTGGGTTGTTCAAATGATTAGGCATACTTGACGATTGAAATGCTTCATATGATTGGAGTTGCTTTTAATGATCCGGAGTAGTTTACATGATGATGCTAGTTTTAGTGACCCAAGCCAATTGATATTCTAAGTTGATCCATATCATTCATATGATTGAGCCATCTTTTAGTGATCCATTTAATTATTATTGTGTGGCCCCTATGGCGACTCCCGAAGTCTGAGGTCTACTCCTAGACCAACAGAATTACATGAATGACAAGGCATTTTCAGTCAAAGCCTTCGGCCCGAACTTCAATTTATAGATTTCTTTTTTCTTCAAAGTGGATCTATTAGGGGCCAGACCAGCCTGACCCCCCCGAAGGGGCTTATCATCTGGTGTTGGTTGACTGAATTTGATTGCCTATAAGTTGTTCGCTACACCAAAAAGTCCATCTACGTCCCCTATTTGAATTAGAAATTCTGCCTTGCCTCCTATCACTTCACTCCTTCCCGTGATTATTTTCAGGTTTTGGTTTGTCCTAGAAGATGGGGTAAGGTCCCATGAATGTGCACACGACTTACTTTTTATTAGACTATCTTCAATAGGCAAAATCATACACCACTTTAGACAAGGGTTGATTAGCCATGGAATCAAAGTAATAACCGTCGATCTTTAATTTAGGATCAAGACAAATAAGAACAGTCAGACTCTTACCTGAAGATGAAGTTAGGCTTGGATAAGGACACTAGTTGGATTAGGAAGTCACTCATAACAAAATGTTTTTTTTAAAGCTGAAAATACTTGGGCATCATTTAAAATAGACAAATTTTATGCATCATATTCAAAAGGATTCCGCGCCAGAATAGAAAACTAGGAAAATTTTAATGATTAAGAAATAAATTGATAGGAAGAATACAGAAGGACGATCTACTCTAAAATAACGTAGGCGATTTTATTTTTCTCTCCTTCATTTGCAGTGTATTTTGCATGGATGACTCTTCTAACTTGTTTATATGTTGATTATTTTCAGAAAAGTAAGCCTTCATCGAAAATAAGCGATCATGATATAAATTGCAAGGAAACTTTTGCTTAACGGGGATGTGGGCAATTGATGATGTTGGTTCAATGGCTGAACAATGAGTCAGTTGATTTTTCAGGTTTCTGAACTATGCTGCAACACTGAAGTTTTCAACAGTTGTTGCAGAGTTTTTAGGATGAGGTAATTGTCGGAAAATAAGGCGGTTGGTAGGATTCTCAGAAGAGTGAAATTGGTGTAGGTGCTGCTTTTAAGCCATGCTTGTTTGTATCGCTGAATCCAAATGCTTCCAAGTCTTGCCACAAATCTTCTGTTTCTCTGTGCTTAATATTATGGTGCTCATCAATCACGGGGCATTTTGTATTGCTGCAAGGTTTTATCTCCCTTTGATGATGTATCTGATACTGAGTTGTTATATAGTAGTATAAAGATTGTTTCAAGCTCTTAGCTGTATGAATTGTGGTTATCTAAGATGTTGATTCTGTTCTCACACAATGATGGTAACTAATGTATATTCTGTTTTAGGTAAACTGATTTTATTTTCAGTTTATGGTCGGTCTGCTCGAATTGAAACTTTTAAGATTAACCTAAGTGGCTGATTTTTATGCAACTTTTATTATCCTGCCCTACTGAGTAGTTTATTTTGTCCATAATGCACAAGGACAGTGAAGATGTTCTCTGTAGTAGACATGGATAGATTTTCTTTTCACAAGTCTTGTTGACTACCTCGAACTTGCAAATACATAAAAAGAGCCAAATATGGTTACCAGTTAGTGGAGGATTAAGTTTTCAGATCTTAGCTAATAAGTTGTTTTGATATTTACAACCAATGTGGATGTTTCCAAGACAATGAAAATGGCCGTTTGGTAATATTCTGCAGATCTGATGCAGTTTGGCTGTATTCCCCTGTCATCTTTGTATTTGACAGTATTTCCTTAGTTTCATTTGTTGAACCTTTTCTTTTACAGGAGAGGCTTATCTGAATCAGAAATACATTTTCTTGAGGAACTATTCAGCTTACTTTTTGGCTGAGAGTTCCATTATACATTTTTTGGTAGCATCTTTTTAAGTTTAGAGTCATGAATTCATTATTAGAATATGGGATAACTGTTTCAGTTTTCCAGAATTCTGATGAAAAGTTTCTGTATGTTGATTAATTTGTGCCATATCTTCAGACTAACCTAGAGACAAAATTGTATTATTCTTTTACAACAAAAATTAAATTTCCTGATAAATTGAGTGGAAGTTTTCTCAAGTATAATTCTTTTACAGCAAAAATTAAATTTCTCAGATTCCTAAGCTAGTCATCTTTATTGACTGCCGCATGACTGAAAAATATGAGTAGAAGTTTTCTCGAGGTGTTTTTCTTGACCCCATCTTTTCTTTCATTCTCCTACCTTTGGAGGGTGGCCTCCCCACCTGAGTTTTGGAATATCCTTGATTTTTGGACATGCATTCATCATTGTAAAATGCACTTTATGAACATACAATACACAGCGGAGCCTAGCATCACCATCCCAACTGTTTTAACCTGTTTCTTTGTTGGCCCACGTATTAAAAAAAATTAGGAATTTTGCATACCTCACTCACTAGGGAGGTCCACCACAATATGAACGCTTCAGATCGGGGAGCAATAGGCCCCACTTTGTACAAACTGAAATCCCATGCATTTTTGTACAATCTCTTAGGCCTTGCATATGATTGTACTATACCTTGATTTTATAAGGTATATGCCCAGTTTCGATTAGGACTGAATGGGCTAAGGCCAGGCTAGGCACATTTAAAATTTTGAATGAGCCCGGCTGTTAAGCTTGGCCCAAACAGCTAACATCTTTGTTGGGCCCAATGAGGTGGTCTTCCATTCAGTGTGGCCCACTCATGTGGCCTCCACAAGTTTTTGGATCAACTTGACATTTCTGTTCTCCCTTCCACCAGGTCTACGAGACTTGTCGGTAGGTCAGATGGCAAATAAACACCAAGGTGGGTCTCATGAAGGTTTCAATGTTGGACGTCATGTCCTCATTGTTTTTTGTGGTGTGGTCCACCTAAGATCTGGACCGGCCTCATTTATGGTCCCATGATGTAAAATAAGCTGGAGAAACAGATGGACGGTGTGGATTCAACATATACATTATGGTGGGTTGCACAAGTGGGGACCACCCTCGCTAGGTTTTCAAGCAGCAACGCACCTTGAAAAAGGGGAAGGATTTGGACTGCCTTTCGCAGGAAGTTCCTGCACAAGGATGCTGGGTGGGGCCCACTGTTATGTTTTTCGGGAATCTACCCCTTTTATCCTTTTGGCGAGCTCATTTCAGGACAAGATAACAAAAATGAGGTAGATCCAAAACTCAAGTTGGCCACAAGAGGGGGGAAATTGGGGAAAGAAATACCTAACGTTGAAACCTTCTTGGGCTCCACCTTGATGTTTATATGCCATCCAAACCGTTTATAAGGTCATTATCATTGGGATGAAGTAGAAAAAAATAAAAATAAAAAGTAGCCTGAACTTCAATATATAGATTTCTTTTTCTTTAAAGTGGATCTATCGAGGGCCAAGCTAGCCTGAACCCCCGAAGGGGCTTATCATTGGGTGTTGGTTGACCGACTCTGATTGCCTATAGGTTGTTCGCTCAACCGAAAAGTCCATCTACATCCCCTATTCGAATTAGAAATCCTGCCTTGCCTCGTATCACTTCACTCCTTCCTTGTGATTATTTTTAGGTTTTGGTTTTTCCTATACGATGGGGTAAGGTCCCATGAATTCCCAATAACTAGTAAATGAAATTTTCAACTATAAAGAAGTTTTCTTCCCACTACACCAAAACTTTGGTTGAAATTTTCATGCCGTTTCTTAGAAGGAGGTTGATTTTGGTAGGGAAGAAAATGAGGAATTGAAGTCGTTGTTGCCACCTCGAAGGGGCGGAATGTCAACAAGACCGAAGAATCTATGGTGGAAGTGCAATGGAATGATAGGAATGGCAACAAGCGTGCAGAAGTTTTTGAATTCCAGCCATGGTAATATCCATCGACTTAGATTTAATTCATTTCTCTCATTTAAATTTTATTTATTTTCAATTCTTGAGAACAGTTTTCAGAATTTTGCAGCATTACTGTTAGTTTGGTACATTTTTCTTTCCTGCTCCTGGTCTTGTGAGGAAACTTGTGGTTGAGGAATGCTCATTTACTTACTACGTGCATTTTGGAACCCAAATTCATGGGGATATGCAACACTAGATGTGTGCAAGATCTGGACCACACATCTAGCAGGACGCACCATATAAGAGCCATGACTCAAAAATCAGATCAATCGGATGATCCTAAGTGTTGTGTCGGAACAGGACTGAAAGATGGGATTTTCCTCAAATCGAGCTTAGGATCTCCCAACCACTCTGATTTTGGGCCATGGCCCACGTACGTTAGAACTTGCTGGAAGAGTGGTGTTCCGATGGGAACTCGTACATGCAAAAAACCTGTACAGTTAGCTTGCCTCGTTGCGGCTATTCTATGAAGAAAACATTTGTTCATGTAGTCATTTGAAGCCAAACAGAAATCCATTTAGTGGGGTTGGGGTATTGGGTTTAATGTCAAGTTAAAGACAAGAAAAAAGCATATCATGTTGTTGGCAGGTGGAAAACAGTGGGGTTCTGAGACTATCTCAAAATCATGTCTCAAAAAGTTCAAAGGTTGAAACAATGATGTGTGATGACTGATGATGTCTCAAAAACAATCATTTATTTTTTATGGAGTGTATGCCATTAAATTCAGATTTTTAATTGGAAATTGTAAATTGCATGCTTGAATTAGGTGGATGATTGGACGTTGCTCACATGAGCACGATTTACACGTGTGGAGAAATGATTCGAAATTGGCTAATAATGTGATTAGTCGGATGATTCTGATCAGGTGGTCCATACCTGTTTAGTGTTTGGCATCAGTTTGTTGCATAAATATTTTTCGTTTTCTACCATCCATCAGAACTTCATGATTCATATGCCACATGCAATTTCTAATTAAGTGTTTATTTATAATCCAATACTCTTTGCCAGAGTATCAAAATATTCTCCATAGGTTTTCTGCAACATGATATTAGCATGACAGCCTCTGCAGCACCTAGGTTCTCCCAACCCAGTCTCTTGTATTAGGTTTGGCTCCTTCCAAATCTCTCTTCAACACCAACAGTAAATGGGAACCAAGCCATCTTACAAAATTCTAAACACAACCTATACATGAATTGGATTGGCCAAAAAAAGAAAAAAGAAACAGCTCATAAAAAGAAAATGCCTAACCATTATTTAGAACCTTAAGGGACTGGATATACCATTCATATCTGCATTTGCTGCCCACAAAAAGAAAAAAGAAACAGCTCATAAAAAGAAAATGCCTAACCATTATTTAGAACTTTAAGGGACTGAATATACAGTTCATATCTGCATTTGCTGCCCACACTCCTACATAAATTTGTCTGAAATTAGCAAAAGATAGTTTGACCTGGGAGAATCTGTAAATTCTTCACTCTTCACTATCTTAGATACTTTCCTTTTTCTTTTCTTTTCTTTAAGGTTAACTGCATTAGTAAAACAAGGGGATTAGAGGATCTTAGATGCATGCATTATATTTACCAAAAATGGACTGTAATCAGGTATTTTCTTGCCATGCAGTGTTACTGTTTTACGGAAAATTCCAAAGTGGCCTTCTATTCCTTGGAGGATGATGCCAAATTGCTCTCTAAGTCTTGGACTCGTTTCCAAAAATGGACTGTGTGATGATGTAATCGGGTTTGTTTTATGGTTGTTTGTATCTTGGTAAATCAGGTTGAATGTTGGAATTCATGTTCAGCCTACGAGATCAGGTTTAAGAATGCATGTGTATGTCCAATCTGTAAAAGGGTCAGTGGAGCCTGGCACTAAATGAGTCAGGTTAGACTTGATGAATTTTTAACTGAGCCTGTTGGGCAAGAGAGTAATGGATTCTGGGTTAGGTTTTGGTGGGAATTTTTAACTGAGCTATTAGCATTTATCTTGTGCAGATACCTTGGCATGGTTTCTGTAAGGTCAGATGTTTATTCATTTGGAATTGTTCTGTTGCAACTGATATCAGGATGCAATGTGATCAATGAAAATCAAGAAGAGCAAAGCCAGTCTCTACTTCGATGGGTATGAAATTTGTGTATATCTGTTGGTCACAAACTCTTTTTAATTAAGTTGTGAAAGAGAAATGCCCCATACTCTTTATCATGGCATATATTTGTAGGATCCGTGAGATTCATCTGTTGGTCCACTTAGAGTTTGTGTCCTGTCCTAAAAATCAGGCCAATTGAATCAACGAGTGGCAAAATGTATGTTGAATGTAGGTTGCTGGTTCTCTTTTTCATGTACTTTTGGCCCATCTGATGAATGGACCAACTGATTCTTGGGCTATGGAACAGACTTTTTGGGATCACCCTATGAACGATATGGTTCTTGCAGGTGCCATGTCAGCACATGTGGGGGCGTTTGTGTTGTTTGCTTCAAGATGGGTGTCCAGAGACAGCATTCCTCATTCTCAGTCTCTCTTTTACTATGGAATGCATTGCAGATGTTGGTTATATATGGATGTCAGATATTGCTAAATTAATTGGGCCTTATGAAATTCTCTGTCCTGATTTCAACAAATATATCTACGCTTTTACTTATATTTTAGGCAGAAGTGCTGATCGAAAAGCTTGCATTACATGAACTGATTAATCCTCGTGTTGGAGAGTCCTACGACACATACGAACTGTACCATATGGCTAGGACAACGTACTTGTGTGTTAGGAGAAGGCTGGAAATGCGCCCATCCATGGGAGAGGTAACTGATTGAAACTTGGTACTCTGAATTTTTATTTATTTATTTATTTATTTATTATTTATTTATTTATTTTTGTGATTTTTAGTTGCAAAATGTCAAATAGTTTCTTGTTTGTAAACAATGGTTTTCATCTAATCTAACAGTGAGGTGTAGCAGAAGACATTCTTGTAAAGCCTTATTAATCTTTTATATTAGAGATTAATAAGGCTTTACATGAATGTAGTAATAGCATGCATGGGAAATATAGTGATTGGGGCAGTAGATCTTGTGGGTCACCATATGGTTTGGCACTAGGCCAAAAACATTTACATTCATGAGTTTTCCCTGTTGAATGTGGCCTGTTACTCATCATTCTCGTTTAGCGTCCTCCTCTTTAAGGCTGGTGATAAGACCTGTTCTACACGCCGTGTATTAGGGAAAGTTTTTGTTTTTAATCCTCACATTTGGATATTCCTAAAATTTAAACTTTCAATTTCAGTGTTCACTATTAAGCCTACGCCTGTCCATTCCTTTCAAGCTTGATCCCGCCCCTATAGGTGTATGCTCATGACGCTTAACGACTGAGTTCAATTTCGTCCCCGTGGATTTTTAGATGCTCGTGGTTGGCGAGTGATTGCGTGCATCTGCAGGGAATGGTCTCGCCTTAAAGGGATAGGGACACCCTGTCTTTAAATAAAATAAAATAAAAATAAAAATCCCAAAACTCGTCACGAGTTTGGGCGAATGGCTCTGGTCTTGGGTTTGCTCCCCACAGACACGAGTTCATTTCCCTTCTCCGTGGGTTACCGGTCACAAGTTCGGGATAACGTCTTTGGTCGTGGGTTTGCTCCCTACAAACACAAGTTTGGGAGAATGGCTTTGCTCGTGGGTTTGCTCCCCACAGACACAAGTTCGATTCCCCTTCCCGTGGATTACCCGTCATGAGTTTGGGTGAACGACTTTGGTTGTGGGTTTGCTCCCCACAGACACAAGTTTGATTCCCCTTCCCGTAGATTACTCGATGCACGTGGTGTAATAGGGGAAGTTTTTTTTTTTTTTTTTTTTTTTTTTATAAATCCTCACATCTGGAGACTCCTGAAACCCTCAATTCTATGTTCACTATTAAGCCTATGCCCAACCATTCCTTTCAATATTTATCTGGCCGTTATAGGGGTAAGCTATAGTGATGCTTAACGACTGAATGTGATCTTCATCTGTCAATGAATAATGGATTGACTCCGTTGTTGGCATTGCTATGTTTTTCTCTCCTTTCCTATTAGCCTAGCTTATAGCTCTCATGATAAGGTCGTCGTATTTTGCAGCGGTGACTCCCGAAGCATGGGAGCTACTCTTAGACCAATAAAATTACATGAACAACAAGGCTTTTCCAGTCAAAGCCTTCGGCCCGAACTTCAATATATAGATATCTTTTTTCCTCAAAGTGGATTTATTAGGGCCCAAGCCTGCCCGACCCCCTGAAGTGGCTTAATATCTGGTGTTGGTTGACTGGCTCTTATTGCCTATAATATGTTCTCTCGACCAAAAAGTCAGTCTAAATTGCATGGGAGCTACTCGTAGAAATCCTGCCTTACCTCTTATCACTTCACTCCTTCCCGTGATCATTTTCAGATTTTGGTTTGTCCTAGACGATGGGGTAAGGTTCCATGAATGTGCACACGACTTACTTTTTATTGGACTATCTTCAATAGGCAAAATCACACACCACTTTACACAAGGGTTGATTAGCCGTGGAATCAAAGTAATAACCGTCGATCTTTAATTAGGATCAAGACAAATAAGAACAGTCAGACTCTTACCTGAAGATGAAGTTAGGCCTGGATAAGGACACTAGTTAGATTAGGAAGTCACTCGTAACAAAATGTCTTTTTAGCTGAAAATATTGGGGTGTCATTTAAAATAGATAAATTTTTATGCATCATCTTCAAAAAGATTTTGCGCCAAAATCAAACACTAGGAAAATTTTAATGATTAGGAAATAAATTGATAGGAAGAATACCAAAGGACGATCTACTCTAAAATAAAATCAATACATCAAAACCTTTTGATCCTTATATTCCAATCTATACTTTCTATTGTCAAAGTGGCTAGGGGAAAAAAATTAGAATTCGAGTAAGTGGATTGTGGTATCTATCAATAGTGGATTAAATGTATCGAAGTCCTCGTATGGGTTAGATGATATTACCTTGTATAAAAATTGCTTACTCCAATAATTGCACTAGAATGACAAAACAAAGAAGAAAATGCTAAATGCCCAAAATTTAAAAAGAATTCATTGGATTTACCTTAAAAAGAAAGAAAGTAAAAAAAAAACACGCAGTTTAAATATTAAAAAATAAAAAAATGATAAAGGGGATTGGAATACAGTTCAAAGAAAATCAGTAACATGGGTCTAGGTTATTGAGAATGATAAAATGTTTGCTGAGAAAATGATTAAACTCCCTAGAAGCTACCATATTCAAATATGATAGATAGTTTAAGTTGATAACAATCACGTAACCCTCACCACTTTCCCATCTCAAAATCATTCCCTTATCTCAATTGTAGACAAGGAAGATGTGCGTGTAACAATTGGTTCCATCAAAAGGATATCCCAAATTCTCTAATCCAATTTGTCATTTCTTCTTCTTCTTTTTCTCACTTTTTGAAACCCCCAATCAAGAGAGCTAGCATCATTTAAAATGGACAAATTTTATGCATCATCTACAAAAGGATTCTGCGCTAGAATCAAACACTAGAAAATTTTGAACAATTAAGAAATAAATTGATAAGAAGAATACCATAAGACTATATACTCTGAAATAAAATCAATACATCAAAGTCTTTGCTCCTTAAATTCCAATCTAAACTTGTATTCTCAAAGTGACTGGTTGACAATGAAACATCCACATTGGTTGTAAATATCAAAACAACCTATTAGCTAAGATCTAAAAACATAATCCTCCACTAGTATTTGCAAGTTCGAGGTAGTCAACAAGACTTGCGAAAAGAAAATCTATCCATGTCTACTTGACAAAGAACATCTTCACTGTCCTCGTGCATTTTGGACAAAATAAACTACTCAGTAGGGCAGGATCATAAAAGTTGCATAAAAATCAACTACTTAGGTTAATCTTAAAAGTTTCAATTCGAGCAGACCGACCATAAACTGAAAATAAAATTAGTTTACCTAAAACAGAATATACATTATATATAATCATGTTTATCTTTTTGGCTGCGAGTTCCTTTCTACATTTTTTTTGTAGCATCTTTTTAAGTTTAGAGTCATGAATTCATTATTAGAATATGGGATGTTGGTTAATTTGTGCCATATCGAGACGAAATTGTATAATTCTTTTACAGCAAAAAATAAATTTCTCATATTCCTAACCTAGTCATCTTTTTGACTGCCACATGATTGATAAATTGAGTGGAAGTTTTCCCAAGTATAATTCTTTTACAGCGAAAATTAAATTTCTCAGATTCCTAAGCTAGTCCATCTTTATTGGCTGCCGCATTACTGAAAAATATGAGCAGAAGTTTTCTCGAGGTGTTTTTCTTGACCCCATCTTTTCTTTCATTCTCCTACCTCTGGAGGGTGGCCTCCACACTCCATAGCATTTGGAAAGCACCAATCCCTATTAGGCTATCAGCGTTTAACGGGAACAATGAGGTAGTAGATAGTAACTCATTAGGCGGGAATTTTCATTCCGTACCTAATCTAATTACCTCCGTTGAGCTAACTCTTAAGGATTTTAGATTCTGGTACCTTCCATTAGATTGCTGTAATGAATGCTAGTTGAAAATTGAAATGGCTATTTTATTTATTTATTTATTTAAATGACAAAAATGCTTCTCTACAAGGACAAACTTGAGTAATTCGATACGTACGCTGCATATCCATTAATCGAGTAGTTAATGTGCGCCTATTTATCACACTATGCCACAACTATTCCAAGGTTTGGGAATAAAAAAATGTCGACCTGCTTCAATAACATAACCTATTCTCAATCTCTCTCATGGGTATCAACTAGTTCCAACTTGTAAGAGGTTGTACAGGTGGAACTTTTGTGTATAAGAGAAGCTATTGATATGAAGGCAGAGTGTGATGATCCATGATAATGTGCACAGCCACCACAATTTAGACCATTCAAAATGTGTGCCTTATTCATCCAAAAGTGAGTCTGAACATGGTCCAAGTTTAACAAACAGTTCTATGAGGTTTCGCATGTCCCCAGTCAATCTGATTTTGGGGTATGTTCCATTTAAATTGAGGTCGTCATGGGCCTTTTGAATTAATGTATGGTGGGTATAAAATTGGTAGAGTTTTTGGAAATACTCCAATCTAGGGTCACTGTGGTTCTTGAGCTGGGTGCATTAAGTGATACCACACACATTAGACAGATATTCCATTCTGCTGAGAGCATTTGTGGCCATGTGATAACCCAGAAATACATTATGTACCCCAAATCATATCCATTGCACATCAGTTAGGATTTGAGACAAATGATATTATTTGGCAGAAAGCATCCTGCCTACCTACATCTCTAGTTTCTACATACACCCAAACATATCCTTAATGTCTTTCTATTTAAATGGATACCTCATTTTGTGCTCTATATGTATTAGTCAATATTTGTGTGTCTATTTATATGTATATTTAATGGTGGAGACATGGTGGGGATTGTTGTTTTCTCCAAGTCTCATGTATGTATCTTTCTTCATATTTTTCTATGGAAGCTTGATATTACTCGTACTGCTATGCTTCTCTTGTCAGATTTTGGTTCAGTCCTTCATAAAATCAAGATATCAGAGGAGCAAAGAAAATATTTTATTGATAACACAGAGCCCCTGGTAGCATTTGCTTCCGCTCTTTAATATTCTTTGTGATAGTTGGCATTACAGAGCTTGTTTCCTGATTTCTGAGTACAATTTAGCCAAGTCAGTTGCAAGCTTACCAATTATATAAAAATTGATCCGCATGGCCATTTTCATATAAGATTTGAGTTTAGGCTGGTACTTGGAGCTCAGCCAAACCAGGCTGACTTAGCTGAGTCAGTGAGGTGATTAGTGTATTTTAAAATTGCCACATTAGATTTAATTATGGAAACAAACTTTATCTTGTAGCTGGAGCTTCGGATCTTTATGCATCTTGCAAACTGTCAGAGCATGTTGAATGCCTTCAAGGCTGGTGGGGATTTCCATTCAAGGATGGCAATGAATATGTACCCACATATTCGCAAGGCTGTAGAGGGAAAAGGGGTGTTGCTTGAATGGTAGCCTCAACCCGGGGAAGACAAACCTCCAGTTCCTCTATTAAAGGTAATTATACAGAAAACTTCTCAATTCACTGATCTTATGAAAAGGAAAAAATAAAAAAGAAGACAATGAACCTAGGAATATAGAATTATAATATGAAAGAATAAGACAATCATGAACAGTGCCTCATGAATTACTAAAAAGTGATGAGGAAGTAACTCTTATATTGTAGTACTAGTTATAGGTCTCTTAAGTCCAACTTCAAGTAGGATAGTTCCAATCTGGAGCCACACTATACTAGACTAATAGTTATTGTCATCTGAATTCAAATAGCCGATCCAAACACACCTGCAAAGTTTGAAAATATTCGTGAACATATTTTAACTATGTTATGCTGCTTAACCTGTTTCTTGGTAATGATTTTTTTTTTTCTTTTTTAATTATATATATGCGTGCTTATTTCAGGATGCCTTTGCTTTTGAGAGATGAAAAGCAAAAATGCTCAACTTCTCTATTGCATATGGGAAAACTCCTGTTGGGCTGACTCGTAATTGTAAGGTATGCATGCTGTTATAAATTATTGTTACAGGGGGTAGATGAACATGTGGCTGCCTGTGGCCATATATATGTGGTTTTTTTTTTAAAAAAAAACCTGAAAATGAATGCTGGTTTGATGCAGCATAGCCACTTTCAGGTCATCAACTGTTTGTCAAAGCAATTAGTTACAGTTCCAGTTGGTTTTTACTTTTCTTTTTTCTTTTTCTTTTTTATTTTCCAGTGGTGCTACCAAAGATCATGAAGGCAACGGGGTATGAAATAATTAACGAAGGTAAGGAAAACCACTTCACTTTTGAACTTTGGTTGCTATTTATTTTCCTTGTAGAAATTGTACCTTGCATGAGGAAGGAACATGTCTGGGTTTGAGTCCCAACCTGGGTTGGACTTGGGCCTAATATAGACCCATTGACAGGCCTAGCTCTAATTTAAAATGGGTTGGCCTTAGGCCTAAGTCAGGTTAGCCTATGTGTTAACAGACCCAACCTGCTTTTGAGGTGGGTTCAAGCCAAACTAATTGGGTAGTGGGTTGGGTTCGAGCTAGAAATTTGTCCATTTAAATAATGGGTTAGGCTGGGGTTGAACCTACCTAATGGGTTGAGCCAGATGAGCCTAGACCCAAACTCAACATGATTTCTTCAGTCCAATTGATTGAACCTAGCTAAGCTCATTAAAATTGGGTCGGGTTCATAGGCCACAACTTCAGGTACCCATTGGCATCCCTATCGACCTTAATATGACCCCTATGATAAATGGGGTTGGATTTGGATAAGAGGCCAGTATCGACCCATTAAATTAGTGGGATGGTTGCTTTAGATTTCGACCTAACCTAAATTGGCCCAAATTTTAATGGGTCAGGTTTAGAAAAATTTCCTAATGGGTTAGGCTTGGGTTGAACCCTACCTACCCACATAGGTTATTAATGGGTTGAGCCTTGACTCCACCCAAAACCCAAAACAAAATAAGAAGAAAAGTATTGATAAATTTATTGTTTGGACCCAACTCAACTTGATTTATTGGGTCCAATTGATTGAACTTGAGCTCATTAAAATTGGTTTGGGTTCATCGGGGGTACCCACGGCTTTGGGTACCCATTGGCATCCCTATCAACTTTAATGCGACTCGTGTGATAAATAGGTCAAATTTGGATAGGGGGCCAGTATCGACCCATAAAATTAGAGGGTTGACTCCTTTTGATTTCAACTTAACCTAAACTGGCCTGAATTTTAGTGGGTCGGGGCTAGGTCCAAAATTCCAAGTGGATTCTTAAATAGGTCGGGTATGAGGCGTCCCCTGGACCCAACCTAACCCAACCCATCCCATTTGCAACCCTACCCGTTGGGCTTTTGGGAGCTTAGGCTTAAAATTCAAGCTCATTTTCTTAATGATTTGGACCATGTTCAATACTATTACCCCCTAATTAGGATTAGGAAGGGCAATTTTGTAATGAATATATATATATATATATATATATATATATATATATATATATATATATATATATATATATATATATATATATATATATAGAGTCATGCTCCCCTACGCACCTACGCACGTGCGCACCTTTGCACACGTGTCATGGGTGTCTAATCTGAACGGTCCATGTGATGCGGAATCCCATGAAACCTGTGACAAATTTTCACCCTGATCTAAAATTCTAGTGGGCCATAGCAAAAAGAAATGCAAATCAAGGGAGGAAACTATTTTCATTATTCATGGGCCATCAAAGTTTTAGATCAAAGTAAAAGTTGGGCCTGGGGGGTTTCACGAGGTTCTGCTTCACATGAACGGTTCAGATTTTGGAACCACGTCACGTAGGATGGGTTCTCAAAAAAGTTCGTACGTAGTAGGTACGAACTGGTTCGCAGGTGAGCGTTTCCGTGTATATATATATATCATCATGGTGGGTCCTGTCAAAAATCAAGGTTTGATTTATTTATTTATTGAAGGTATAAGTTTAACCAGTTGAACCACAGGTTATAGTCCACCTAATTGGTAACTTTCTAATTTATTAAGTGAATGGGACCTTCAAGCAATTTCGCCATACACTAATCATGGTGAGGCCAACCTACTAGAAGTCATCCCCATCCACTAATCATGTTTGTTATATATCAATGGCTATACACTGTTTTTTATAGTGTGGGTCACTTGATGAGTAGATAGAATGATGTTTGCACTAGGTTATCCTCATGGTGAGGCCAACCTACTAGAAAGATTGGATTTCGTTAGCACTTAACAAACAGGTAGGAAGTTATCTACTTTGTGCACAGTCCAACTGGTTGGACTTGAGGATTTTTTTATTTTTATTTTAATATATCCGTCCTATGTATTGCCCACCCTTGATTTCTTAGGGTCTCAACTTGATTGTTTGTGAAATTTGCTTTGACCATTCATTATGTAATCAGGGTCATAAAAAAGTGACCTTGATTTTTTACAAGGCCTACCTTGAAGTCTATGTGACATCCACTCCACTTCGTCTAATTGGATGTGTAATCCTACGTCTGCCCTTGATTTTTAGAGGGCTTAGTATGATGATTATGTGATGTCACTTTTAACAATTAGACTCTACACCAAAATTTAGGCCTACGTCGCAAAGGTCAAACCTACACATGATTTAAATAGGCCACACCAAGGGAAATAATTTGGAGAGTGGGCGTTGCCCTGGACATTGTTTTCAATCATGTAGTCCACCTGAATCATAGATGGGGCTGATTTCTGGGCCCTAGGTGTGGGGTGACACACCTGGTGGTGATCAGGGATAATTACTTAAATTAATTAATGGGGTAGCTCTTGGGCCGGGGTAGCCTGTCAAGCTCTTGGGCTTATATCTCCTTTGGCCGAATTAGGCTGTGGTATCAGGCCCAAGGGTTGGGCTCAGGATTAAATGCAGCCATGCCCAAATGCGGCTTGGCCCACCTATAAATATTGGAAGGGTACTCCTGTAATAAAATAAAATAATTGTTTTTAAAAAAAAAGCTTAGGGTATGTTTATAAATTGGCAGGATGGAAAAGGTGTTGTGTTGGGTGGGGCCTACCAGATGCGTCATCCTATTTTAGATCCAAGAACCAAAAGTCTTCTCTATGCTTAATGTGGTCCACCTGAATCACAGATGGGGCTGACTTTTTAGGCTACTGACTTAAGTGCGTTTTTTTTTTTTTTTTTTTTTTTTTTTAAAATTTAAAAATTTAGATCTAATACTACTTGCTCGAAGATGAATGTAAGGAAATATGCAAGCTGCAAACATATGGAAGATATGGGCCTCTCATCCATGTCTCTATCATGATCATTTCCCCTCTAAAATCAGTGAGCTGCACAAGTAGATAGAAATATAAACCGTGTAACCCATTTTGTTTTTTTCGGCTTTATTAGTTCATATCATACACATGGTTCACCAGATAGTGTGGACTAGTCTGAATTTTGGTCCAGGGTCCCAAGGGGGGATATCATTGTAATTATGTTTTATCTGTGTGGAGACTATAGTACATGTAATTTAAACCATGCATCCCAGCCTCATCATATTAACCATACATCCCAAGAATCATCTTATCCCAAAACTCAAGTGGGGCATAGCAAAGGGAGAAAGTCAAGCCTACAATATATCTGTGTGGTTGGTACCCATTGTCCTAGTAGGGTGCATCTGATGAGTGGCATTCCATTTGGAAGTTTCCATGGTGGATCCCCTGCCAATATTCCATTCAATTTACAGATTAGCCTAAAATTTTGGATATATATATATATATATATATATATATATATAAAGTATTGAAAAGATTGGGCCTATTTGAAAATATTTAAAAATAAGGTGTTATTTGGAAACAAATCAAAAATTTTAAGGTATAATTTAAATATAGGGAAATATGTGTTATTTGGAAATAAATCAAAAGATAGGGGTACTATTTAGAAATATTCAAAGATTGGCATTATTTAGAAATAAATCAAAAGGCAGAGCTTAGTTAAAAATAATCAAAAGGCAGAGCTTAGTTAAAAATAATCAAAAGATAAGGTGTTATTTTGAAATAATCAAAAGATTGGGATTATTTAGAAATATTCAAAAATAGGGTATTGTTTGGAAATATTTAAAAGATAGATATTTAGAATTAATTTAAAAGATAACATACTTTTTAGTTATATAAAAAATAAGGTACTAATTTGAAATATTCAAAAGATAGGGAACTATTTAGAAATATTATAAATTTATAAAGGTAGAGCTTATTTGAAAGTATTGAAAAATTTGGGCCTATTTAGAAATATTTAAAAGTAGTGTGCTATTTGGAAATAAATCAAAAAAGTTTAAGGTATAATTTAAATATAGGAATATAATAATACTAAATATAGGTCTTATTTGGAAATAAATCAAAAGATAGAGATACTATTTAGAAATATTCAAAAGAATCAAAAGATAGGGCATTATTTGAAAAAATAATCAAAAGATTGGGCTTATTTGAAAATAATCAAAAGATATGGTGTTATTTGAAAATAATCAAAAGATTGGGCACTATTTGAAAATATTAAAAAAGATTAGGTACTATTTAGAAATAAATCAAAAGATAATGATTATTTTGAAATATCCAAAAGATTAGCATTATTTATAAATAAATGAAATGGTGAAGCTAACAGTTAGATATAATTAAAAGATAGGGCGTTATTTAGAAATATTTTAGAATCAAGATACTTTTTAGTAATATAAAAAATAGTAAATAAATGAAAGGTAAGGTGCTAATTTGAAATATTCAAAAGGTAAGTATTATTTAGAAATAATTAAAAGATATGAGTATTATTTAGAATTAAGCAAAATATAAGAAAATATTTAAAAATATTATAAAGGTAGTGCTTATTTAGAAGTATTGAAAAGATTGGGCCTAATTGGAAATATTTAAAAATAAGTTGTTATTTGGAAACAAATAAAAAAGTTAAGGTATAAATATTGGAATTATTTGAAAATAATCAACAAATAAGGCTATATTTGGAAATAATCCAAAGATTGAGATTATTTGGAAATAATCAAAAAATTGGGCATAATTTAAAAATATTAAAAAAGATTAGATAGTATTTAGAAATAAATCAAAAGATAGTGCCTATTTTGAAATATTCAAAAAATTGGCATTATGTAGAAATGAATCAAAAGACAAAGCGTTAGTTAGAAATATTTAGAAGATAGGACGTTGCTTGAAACTAATCAAAAGATAGGGTGTTATTTGTAAATAATCAAAAGATTGGATTTATTTAGAAATATTCAAATAGGATATTGTTTGGAAATATTTAAAAGTTAGATATTTAGAATTATCAAGATACTTTTTAGTAATATAAAAAAATAGAAAATAAATGAAAGATAAGATGCTAATTTGAAATATTGGAAGGAGCTATCTAGAAATAATTAAAAGATAGGGGTACTGATAGTGAAATATTTAGAAATATTATAAAGGTAGAGCTTATTTGGAAGTATTGATAATATTGAGCCAATTTAAAAATATTTACAAATAGGGAAACAGATAAAAAATGTTAAGGTATAATTTAAGTATATGGAAATATAAGTGCTATTTTGAAACAAATCAAAAGATAAGTTCGAGTATCCATAGGTGGTGAAATCCCACTACAGCATGAGTGTGTGGGGGTGTGTAAATAAAAATAAAAATAAAATAAAATCAAAAGATAGGAGTACTATTTAGAAATATTCAAAATATTGACATTATTTAGAAATAAATCAAAAGTATAGCCTAGTTAGGAATAATCAAAACTGTTATTTTGAAATATTCAAAAGATTGGGAGTTATTTAGAAATATTCAAAAATAGGATATTGTTTGGAAATATTTAAAAGATGGATATTTAGAATTAATCTAAAAGATAAGCTACTTTTTAATTATATAAAAAATATGAAATAAATGAAAGATAAGGTGCTAATTTGAATTATTCAAAAGATAAGGTCTATCTTTAAATAATTAAAAAATAGGTATACTATTTAGAAATAAGCAAAAGATAGGGAACTATTTAGAAATATTATAAATTTCTAAAGGTAGAGCTTATTTGGAAGTATTGAAAAAATTAGGCCTATTTGGAAATATTTAAAAGTACTGTGTTATTTGGAAACAAATAAAAATAAGGATATAATAATACCAAATATAGCTGTTATTTGAAAATAAATCAAAAAATAAGGTACCATTAGAAATATTTATTTGTTACCAGATGAAAGGCTGCTACGTACTAGGAGCCTATTCTCCCATATTCCACCTGCATGTTTGGCATACTTGATGAGCGAGCTGGCTTTTTTTCTTTCTTTCTCCATTTAATGCTTACCTTATGAAATCTAAAATTTTCTTTTAATTCATTAATCACAATGTGAGACTCATGTTTGATTTGAGCGTTTTACCCAAAATTAGGTTAAGAGCTACAGAATCTCAAAACAAATGAAATGTAATTCTAACCGTCAATTTAATATAACCCAATGGTATTTCAAGAAAGAAAGTGTCTACGAGTCAAATGTTAGTATTGTTCACCTAATCTGATTTTTTCAGTGACTTAGAAACAATGAGTTACGTGAGTGCAATGTTGAAGTGCCTGTGTATCAAGCATCATTGTCTACCAAAGCATCAAATAGCTGCCCATTATGCTGCCTAAGTTTCTATCGGAGATGAAGTAATTATTTGATACTCTGGAATTTGTGATTCTTGAGACCCAACCAATCCCCATCAAGTCCCGTATGATGTGTGGTGGTGTCAACATCTTTCTGTGAAATCTACTGTTTCATAAGCATGAGACTTGAGTCATTGAAGGCTAATGCAAAAGAAGGCTATTTTCATGAATTTAAGGACTTCCTCTATGGGTCCACCAACTCAATCTCCCTTATTTGTAGAGCTGTTGTATTCTTAAATGAAGCCATGGAAGTAAAAGGAAAAAACAGTTACAAGATAGGCATTGGGCAGGCACTAAGGGCTGTAACATCACTGTTGGATGGGAAAAGAAAATCATAAAAATCTTGAAGTACTACTATAAATAATTATTCCTATCATCCAATTTTCTCATGTGGGAAGCTTTCTGTATCTTTGACTATCATATAATTTTCTTATGGAAAGCTCTCCTTTACACTGGTGTGACCATCCTAGCTGCCATGATGTGCTTACGTGAAATCCAACCCAACTGTATATGTCCCAAAAAATCAGCCCCATCAGGTGGACCATGTACTTGGAGACAGTATACAGGGCAGCACTCACACACTAAACTGCTTCAATTGGTGTTGCCCATCTGAATCACATATGGGCCTGTTGTTTTTGGCATCAGGCCCATTTTTAGTGTCTCATATAGTCATATAATCATCATGGTGGACCTTGTAAAAATCAAGAGTGGTCTCTCTCTCAACTTTTTTCCTTTGTTGTGGCCCACTTCAATCACAAGTAGATTTTTCAGTCTTCATAAATTATGATTACACATTGAATGGTCTGAGTAGATTTTACAGCCTAAAGAAAAAAGAGTAGGCATGGCTGCCATAGCTCCTGTTTAAAAAGAGAATGTCTCAGGTCCAAGGTTGGACCAGTTTAAGGTCCACCCAGTGGACAACTTCTAACTTGTTATGTGTTTGTGAAATCGTTGGCCCCACCATGAGGATCACCTGGTGCAAACATCATCCTATCCACTCATCAAGTGACCCTACTATAGAAAATAGTGTATAGCCATTGATAAATAACAAAATAGAAGTGTGGCCATTTGATGACTTATAAAAAAACAATGTGTGGCCACTTGATGAGTAATAGAAAACCATGTGGCCATTAGAACTTATCCATTAGGTAGAAACCCGTGGTCCAAATAATGGACTTAAACCTTTGAAAGGAATTTTATCGATGCCAACCTTTATTTATTTTTTATTTTTTTAAGAGATGTAAGAGAATTTCACCCTTGATTTTTAAAGAGCACTTTCGCTCTAGCCATTATAATAATCATATACAATATTCCATATCACATATAGATGCACAATCATCTCAACAACAATGAAGAAATAGCAAGCTCCAATAACTCTTGCATGCACCCTGTTGCTAAACGCATCTTGAAAAAGTATAAATTATTTGTATGAGCAAACTACAACTCGTGAGTCTACGGTGTGCCGCTCGACTCAAAGTCTAGTGAGCACATGTTTTGGGTGTCCGGAATGCTCGACCAGTCGAGGGGATGGCTCGACCAGTCGAGGCCCTCCTTCGACTAGTCAAGGTTACGCAAATCCTGCGTGGACTGCGTAAATTTGAGGCGGTTTCCAGACTTTTTCAAAGGAGGTGCGTAAGTGGAGTTTCTTAAACTATAAATAGGGATCCTTACGGCTATTCTAAAGAATTCTAAGGCTTTCTAAAAGTTTTCCAAGGGTTCCTAAGAGGGTTTTAGGGTTATCAAAGGGTGTAGCAAGGGTGAGATTCAAGGTTGTTCGAATCGGGTAAGTCTTCTCTCTTGTAATTTCTATTTCATAGTAGATTTCTATCGCTTTGTGCTGTGGTTTTTTCCCGTAAAGGTTTTCCACGTTAAATCTTTGTGTTCTCTTGTGATTGCTTGACGTTATTAGATTGTTATCCTAAATCTAGATCTGTGTGATTCCACAACACTAATCCCCAACACTTGATGCATCAAGATTCCTAACATGTGGGGCCATGATTTGATTATCGAGACCATTGATTTGATGGGGCCTATCATTGACAGGGCACCCCAAAAGCCTCCCATTTTGGAATCTCATAACCGTTCGATTGTTGGCCCATTTTTCATTGAATTTGGTAGATTTCCCTTATATAGTTTCTAGGCCATCGATTGAAGGTTAAGGTCTTCCAATTAGGGAGATCAAGGTTACATAGATCATGAGTCATTAAAAATAGCAATCTGTATTGGAAAATGACCCATAATTAACGAAGATAAGGAAACTATTTTACTTTTGAACTTTGCTTGCTACTTATTTTTCCTATAGGAATTATAACTTACATTATGCAACGAATAGGCCAAATTGGTCTGTGGGTTTAAGTCCCGACCTGAATGAGTTGGGCTTGGGCCTATGATATAGTCCCACCAATAGGCCTAGCCTTGATTTAAAATGGGTTGGCCTCAAGCCTAGGTCAGGCCTACCTGCAGGTTAACTGTCCTAATCTACTTTTGAGGTGGGTTCTAGCTATAATGGCCATTTAAGTAAATGAGTCAAGCTTGAGTTGAACCCTATGTGTCCACATAGGTTATTGATGGGTTGGGCTAGATAACTTGGCCTGGTTTTACCCAAAACCTGAAAAGAAGAAGAAGAAAAGTATAGATAAATCCATTGTCTAGACGAAACATAACATGATTTCTTGGGTCATTTATTCAACTTAAACTCATTAAAATTGGATCAGCTTCATGGTGGGGTTCTTTTGATTACCCACTGACATTCTTAATGAGCTTAATGTGGCTCGTGTGATAGACGGTTCGGGTACCCATTGACAGCCTTATCGACCTTACATGACTCATGTGATAAATAGGTTAGGTTTGTATTAGAGGGTTAGTATCAACCCATTAAATTAATGTGTATACCACTTTTGATGTTTGACCCGACCTAATTTGGCCTCAAATTTTAATGGGTCAGGTTTAGGTCCAAAACTACAATTAGTTTCTTAAATGGTTTAGGTCAATTTGTTAATTTTTGACCCGACCCAACATCCCATACCTAACTCAACCCAACCAATTGCATTTATAACCCTACCCGTTAGGCTTTTGGGACTGTCTTCCAATGCTTAGAAGGCGGTCCATCTTCTAAGGAAAGTCAAACAATCAACAGATTGAAATATTTCAATCCAGGAGTTTTTATTTTTCAAATATTTTCCATTAAAAAGGTGATCCATCATATAAAAAAGTTGGGATCATTGAAATAGGACCTCAAATATTGAAAGTTTCAACTTATCATTCTTAACCCGTTTCTTTGTTGGCCCACGTATTAAAAATTTTAGGAATTTTGCATACCCTTGCTCACAAGTGAGGTCCACCACAATATGAACGCTTCAAATAAGGGAGCAATAGGCCCCACTTTGTAGAAACTGAAATCCCATGCATTATTGTACAATCTCTTGGCCTAGCGGGTTGACAACGTTACCTTCTATCTTCAAACTACCATGGACCCCAATGATAAAAGCCCAAAGAAGGCCGACGCAGTTAGTTGGTGTTGCCCACACCGCCTAGGACACGGATTGCTTGCGACACCCTGTTTCAGGAAGTTCCTTGCACTCACAAACATCACATTGGGCCCCACCCTGTTGTAGGTTGGACCCACTTTGATGTTTGTTAGAAATCCACCCGACCATCGGTTTTTCCAAATCATTCTAAGGACATGAACAAAAAATGAGGTAAATCCAAAACTCAAGTGGGCTGACCAAATAGCTTATGAATGATTTGGATGGAAAATGAGGTTATTCGGTGTTTGTAAACAGCGGGGAGGATTGGATTAATCACGGTATCATATCATTCAGAGCCAGTAGTAGATATTGCAAGATTTCTAGTGGATTTTAAAATCTACTACATCCGTAGGCCCCATGTTGATGCATGTTTTATCCAAGCCATCCATCCATGCTCCCTTCACAAGTGATATTGAAGTTGCATGTGTTGATTACAATTGCATGATCCATTAAACGCAGGCTTCACTTAATACAATGTATTTCCCTTACCCAAAGTTGGTTCCACAATTCAACCGGTTTAATTTGATTCAATTGTATGTTATGTCTGTTATTTCCCAGTACTGTGCATCAAGCGTCATACACTACCTGAGTATCATATAACCCCTCAAAATACCTCAAAATATGGTGATTTGGTCCATTGCAATAGGATGTAGATTGCCTATAAGAATATCTCTAAAGCGCAACGTGGCCCAAGTTCTCGGAGGTCCACTGTGATGTATGTATTTTATCCACTCCATCCATCTGTTTTGCCAGCTCAATTTGACTACCTAAGCAAAGGATTGGATTTAGCTAAAATTTTACCACTCACGAAATTTAAATCCCAAGATGATTGTGATTTTGCCATTGATGTAATTCTAATACTTATCCCAAGTAGTTATGAATGTGCCATTGATGTAATTTTTAATACTAAACCTACAATGTTTCTTGGGTGCAACTATTTGAGAAACTCAGAGTGTTTATGAGTGAAGTGAGTAATTGGGACATGAAACCCTGGCACTTGGAATCATTCACCTTAGGGGCCTTTTGTAGGTCTACTATATTTCGAAAATAATAATTATGCATGTCTAGGGAAGATGCTACATGATAAATGGCCTTTTTTTTCTCACGTTCCATTTATAACCTTTTGATAATTAAGGGATTGAAATATGTCATTCTGCATCCCACGGATAACCCCATCAAATAGTAGGTTTCTCTAATTTAAATCCAATGGCTAAAGTTCCAACTGAGCTCGTTGTAATGCCCCAAGCAAACCTCGTGTAAACATTTAAATCCATGAGAACCCTAAAGTCTGGTTAGTTCCGCACGTGTGTTATCCTTGTCTAAACGCTTGGCAGATCTAAATTTCCAATAGGTCGGCCATTTTATACCTCAAGTGGAACACCACATATTGAAACAAATGAACGACTTATAGTTGTCTGTTCCAAACTTATAGTTGGCTTGGATCCAGCTTACATGTGCCATGTTGGTAAACAGGATTTGGATTCACATGGAGGTATGAGTTGGCCTTGCAGGACTTTTGGGCACACAACTTTTGCATGATGAAAAGAAAAAATCACCCAATTAAAACATCCCTAATGGAAGACGTGGCACATATGTGAGATTGAATCTTCCTATCAAAATAAGTCCAATTGCAGTGCCTATTCACTATATCTGACCTTTTTATGTCCTACAATAAGCTTTTAATGTTTATTCACCACTGTTTCCTAGTGGCGTGGCCCACCTGATATTTTTATTTGCTTAAGGCTTGGAATCACATCCTAAAATAATATGAGAAAATGGATGGACAGCATGGATATACAGAAAATCTATCAATGCAGCCCACACACGATAAGGTAACACCTAATCCGCTCCCAGAAATGAATGATTATATATACATGTTAAATAGGTGAAACATGCACAATTTTATTTAAACAAATATTTAAAAAATTGAACATTTTTAGCCATGGTTTGTAACTAAGGTTAAAAGATATTGTTAGCTTCGGTTAGCAAAAACTAAAGCTAAAGATAATTTAGTCTCTATTGACATCAAACGAGATATCAAACCAAATTTAGCCCCGGTTGTTGAGAAGTAAGGTTAAAAACTGAATTTAGCCTTAGTTGATACCAACATGGGCTAAATCCATCTTTACCCTCAGATTAACAAGGTTAAAAATAGATTTAGCTTCAGTTGGAGGCAACTGAGGCTAAATTTTGGATTTAGTATCATTTGGAAACAATGGAGGCTAAAAACTTGCTTTAGCCTAATTTCGAAGAACCGAGGCAATAACAACCTTTTTACCTCCTTTCCAAAACCAAGGCAAAAGTCTTTAGCCATGGGGTTGTAGCCTCAATTTGGGTAACTGAGGATAAAGACTTTATCCTTATTTTTTAACCTTTTTAGCCACAGTTTTGGACTTAAGACTAAAAGCCTTTTTCCTTGTAATCACAGGAAAAAAGTGGTGATTGAATGCCCACCATTAAATACTTCCTAGGGCCCAATGCAATATTTACTTGCTATCTATTTTTATAGTTGGATGCGGGAAAAATACAAATATTAGCTTGATTCAAAACTTCTGTACCCAATAAAGTTTCTAAGCCCTTGATTTTTTCTTGAACAAAGACCCAAATGTTACCTTTTTTTTATATGGCATTGTATGAAATGAAACATGTCTTGATTTTTTAAACCCGTTTCACCAAATGGAGAGCTTTGTATCTCGCACATTGTGTCCTAAATGGTAATTGTGTGTGAGATGACATCATCTATACATGTGGGGGCTTAATTGAAACACTTATACACAATGTTACAGGTGACAATAGGCTGGGTTTAAATTTAAATTTGGCTAGACTAGGCCTAACTTGGCCTAACATTTTTTTGTCACACACATACACACCCACACACTCACACAGTAGTGGGTTTTCACCA
This sequence comes from Magnolia sinica, assembly GCF_029962835.1. NCBI lineage: Eukaryota > Viridiplantae > Streptophyta > Magnoliopsida > Magnoliales > Magnoliaceae > Magnolia > Magnolia sinica. Next base: position 49,736,666 of record NC_080590.1, read on the forward strand.
CCTGTGGGTACTCCAACCCTTGACCTGGTGTTGAAACTCTTGTGGGTCTACCATCGGGACAAAAGTAGACCTAAGCTTTAGACTTAGCTAACATTACAGGGTCTAAAGCCCAAGCCTGGCATGGGCATAACATAAGCTATGCCATAATTAATGAACTTGTGGGCCCACAAAGGGCCCTTAGTGTTGGAGGTGGCAACGTGTGGGGCTCAAATTGGATCTAGACTGTCAACATATCCCAATTTGATTGCTACACATGCCATGAATATGGGCCAATCCCAATCATGCGGGGTAACCCTATCCTGTACAGGTCCCCTAAATATCTCAAGCCAAAAAAGCACATGTTATAATTAATGGTCACTCATAACATGTATACAGATTATGCATATGAGCACATGAATGAGCATGATATTCATTGCACTAAGCATATAGTCAGTGTCAAGAGCACATGAATGAGCATCATATTCTTGCACCAAGCATATAGTCAGTGTCGACCTATCAGGATAAGTACACTATCATATTATCAAACATATCATATAATAATCGATTTTAAATGGCTTGATATATAGAGAGTGGGAACCATTCAGTGGGCTCCTCTAGCAATGTAAGGGTTTACATGGCATGGCCCACCTGAGACTATAATCGGCCATACACTTGGGCCTTTTGCATATAACTAGTATAATAAAACGGATAATCGGTAAGGATATAATATATACATCAAGGTGGATCTTACTTGGGATGGCTTAAACAAACACGTGCGCCATGTGGGGTCCACAATAATCCCTACGGACAAGTTGGGTGGCATCAAATGGGAACGGATTGGCTACTCCCCCTACCACTAGCCAATGGCTGGTGGTCGGTGCTCTGTGGGCCCCACCATGATGTATGTGTTTCATCCATTACGTCCATCTATTTTTCCATATCATTTTATATCAAGAGACCAAAAATCAGGTATATTCGAATATCAATCGGACCACATTAAAGGAAACAGTGTTCAATGAGTGTGGACCATTAAAAATCTTTTGGGGGCCATAAAAGTTTTGAATCAAGCTGATATTTGTTTTTTCCCTTAGGAGGATTTTAATGATGGGTATCCAATCACTATTGTTTTCCTGTGGTGTGATCGACCTGAGATTTATATCCCTCTCATTTTTGGGATCAAGATCTAAAATGATCTTAAAAAATGTATGAACGGAATGGGTGAAACACATATATCATGGTGGGGCCCACAGAGCATTGACCACCAGCCACGGGGACGGTGGCAGGGGAGTAGCCAATCCGTTTTCGCAACAAACATTACAATGGACTTGTGGAAGTTTTCAATGGTAGGTACTCAATCCCCACTATTTCCTTTGGTGTGGCCCGTTTGAGGGTCTGATCAGCCTTACCTTTGGGCTCATGACCTAAAATGATATAGAAACATAGATGGAAGGTATGGATGGAACAGATAAGTCATGGTGGGTCCTCCTGTCAGATGGGGCAGTGTGGACAAAATACAAACATCACGATGGGTCCTGCTGTCGGATGGGCAGCTGGATAAATACAAACATTAAGATGGGCGTTCTTGTGGCCCCAACCGTTGGGGACCAAGTTAATATTTAGGTTTTCCCTTCAACCATACCTGTGTGACTTATGAACAAGTCAGATGGAAAATACACATTATGGATGGGCCCTGAGAAGGTTTTAATGGTGAACACCATTGTCCCACTGATTCCTATGGTGTGGATCACCACAGGTTCAGACCTGTCTTATCTTTGGGCCTATGACTAAAATCATCTGGTGAAGAGGAGTGGATAGTGTACCGGGCTTATTTTTAGGCCCACAACTATCTGTACCGAGCTCATTTTTAGGCCCACAACCTAAAATAAGCTGGAAAAATAGATGGACGGTGTGGATTTAACATATACATCACGGTGGGTCGCACGAGTGGGGTCCACCCTTTGTGGGTTTTTCAAGCAGCAGCGACCTTGAAAAAGAAAAGGATTTGGATGCAGAGCCTTTGGCAGGAAGTACATGCGTAAGGATGGGGCCACTGCCATGTTTTGTGTGAATTTTACCCCTTTTATCCGTCCATGTTTTGTGTGAAATTTACCCCTTTTACGTTTGGCAAGCTCATTTTAGGACAAGAGAGCAAAAATGAGGTGGATCCAAAACTCAAGTGGGCCACGAGAAAGGAAAAATGAGGGAAAGAAATATCTACCGTTGAAACCTTCTTGGGCTCTACCTTGATGTTTATATGCCATACGAACCGTTTATAAGGTAATTACCATTGGGGCAGGGCTCTATGGGGCCACTGTGATGTAAGTGTTTTATCCACACCGTTCTACGCTTTTATCAGATCATTTTAAGATATTATCCTAAATATGAATCAGGTCCACATCTCCAGTGGAACACATCAAAAGACAGATAATGACAATCAACGTTGAAACCTTTCTAAGGTCCAACGTGATGTTTTTTTATACCATAACACAAATATCAGCTTGATCCGATACTTCTCCAGCTCCCAAGAAGTTTTTAATGGTGGAAGTTCAATCCCCACTTTGTGGTCCACTTAAGCCTTATACATTTCTCATTTTCTGGTTCTTATCTTAAAATGATTTGATAAAAGCATTGGACGTCATGGATAAAACACTTACATCACAGTGGGCCCCATAGAGCTCTGCCCGGACGGCAATCGGCATCCATTACCATTGGGATGAAGTGAAAATACAAGAAAAAAATAGTATGACTCAAAGCTTTTATGGCCATTAGAATGTTTCAACGGTTCCCACTAAATCCCCACCATTTCATCTTTGCGGCCCACTTTAGTTTTGGATCCACCCGAGTATAATATCCTAAAATGAGCTAGCAAAACAGATGAATGGATAGATTTCTCAGAGACATGACAGTGGCCCCACCCAGCATTCTAGTCCCACAAAAGGGTATCGCAAGAAATCCGCGTCTGAAGGATTTCTCACAACATTGTGCATGGGTCATGTTCACACGACTAAACAGTGGTTGCACTCTTACACATGTTTAAAAGACTTGGTGACTTGGATTGACTTGTTCAGCCTTGAGTTGAGTAGGGACTATGATGTAGGGACATGTGATAACCTAACCCTAGATGCATGTATAATTAGGTTAAAGAACATTCAAATAAATACACCAATTAACTAACTGTTTCCAAATAAAGAGATTAGGTAAATCTCAACACAAAGATGAGGTTATTCCGTCAGGATCATGTCCTTTAGTATAAGATCACGTAAACAGTAAAAAGGGAGAACCTCGGGATATGAGGATATCCTAGATCTAGCATAAGTCATTCCACAAGTAAGCTTGGATCTGATTCTAGTGACTAACCATCTCTCTTTTCCGATCGAACTAGAAAAGGGTATCTAGAGAGAAACGAAATGGGTGAAGGATGAGGGGTTCGAGATGAAGAAGGTATAGGTTCTTTGTCGTCAAAAGAAAAGGAGAAGGATGATTCTTACCTTTTCCTTCACCTCGAAGATCTTAGAAAGAGGGAAACCCGAAATTGGGGTGGAATCCTCAACATCCAAGGCCCAATCCTGAAACTCTAATATCTGGAATAAAGAGGAAGAAAATATACGAATTCTTATTCATTTAATAGTAACGAAAATAGGGTTCCTCACAACGTATATATAAGCTATGGAAAAAGTAAAAGTGTACTAAAGCCCTTGGAAATAAGAAAAATAACAAAAAGATGAAAAATAAAGAAAGTTGCAATAAAGCCCCTAAAACAAGAAAAATATCAAAAAAGTCCAAAACTAAAACACCCATATGGTAGGGTGTGAAATCCGACTTATGGATCTATGGTCGGAGTGAACACCTGTGTGGTAGGGTGTGAAATCCGACCCATGGATCTATGGTCGGGGTGCAGTCTTACTGCTCCTACACTTGTAGCGCATCAGAAAGTGGGTCCGATGGACCTGTTGTCCATCCACATCAACTCCTTTGGTCTGGTACTTTGTCGGCGATGCCGCCTCCTCTGGTACACTCTAAAGGGCGCACCACTGATGTCTGCATCAGACTAAATCAGTCTGCCTAAGCATAGTCAAGGGTGGTGTGTTGACTTATGGTATCGAATCAGATTGGGTACTTCCTGTAGACTAGTGTGAAACAAGGATATTAGAGAAAATATAGAAAAGAAAAGAGAAAGAAAGAAGAGAGATGAAAGGAGATTGGGACAGCTGGAGAGTCTACCCCTCCTCATGTTGTCACCTCATGTTTTATTGGGGCTTCTCTAAAAACTGGGGAAATTACAAGTTTGCCTCCTTAAGAACTAACACAAATACTACTCAATGGACCTAAACACTACCCAAATACATACAATAAAGCCCAAACAACCCAATTGACATAACTAACATTCCAAACAACCTTTTTTAACGTTCTAACACTCCCCCATTAAGTTGGAGCATAGATATTATACATGTCTAGCTTGGAGATAAGCTTTTCGAAGTGAGACTTCCCAAATGCTTTAGTGAATAAATCTACAATATGATTGTGGGATGAAATATACGGAGTGTAATTTTCTTTCTGAGATATCTTGTCCTGGATGAAATGACAGTTGACCTCTATATGCTTTGTTCTGTCATGGAACATTGGATTATCGGCAATATGTATAGTAACCAATGTTTCAAATATCGATGATATCGGCCGATATATCCCACAATATATCTTACATCCCACCTGTGTGAAACGAAACACACGAGTAGTGCCGATATATTCTACATGTTCGATCCAATGAGCATTTTCAATTTCCGCTCATTTTTTTTTAAAATTATGTTAAATTGGTGTCAAATGGTTATAAATCCACTGGTTTTGCATGAAAAATCATAGAGTTGGAACTTTGATTTCGATATCCACTGGTTCATGTTTTCCATTTTTTTCAAAACTTTCCTTCAACAAGCTATCAATTAAGAGTAATTTCAAAGTATTTAGGAGTATTTGATGAAATGATCATCTATACACTCTAATTTTGAAATTTGAGTGTAGGTGATTTGATTTGGGGAAAATTGGGGAAAATTCAAAATTTTCCCAATTTCTCCCAAATTGCTTGCAATGTTGCACTCCAAACACGAAATCAAGCATGTATGTGGGTTGATCTATTGATTTGTTAAGTCCTTGTCAATTTTCAGAAAATAAAAATCATTTTTAAGTAAAAATTAATAAAAATTTATTAAAATTTTTTTTTTTTTCAAAAATTTCCTTCAACCGACTGTCAATTGAGACTAATTTTGAGGTATTTAGGAGCGTTTGATGAAATGAATATAGTTGCATTAGTTAAGTCAGACATCACATAGCTTAGGACGCTATACAAATTAAACTTATTATGTGCAATTCTTTTTTGAGATGTTATGATTTAAAAGTGTGTATTAAGGTCTTTTTTAACAATCTATGAAGTTTCATTGAAAAATTCAACCACTTCCCAATGCTTCCTAATGTTTCCCAAAAAGTGTGATAAATTACCCGATACAAACGATATATCCTGTGCGATAACCGGTACATATCTGTATCCCAAGGATGCGATACATAATGCGATACCGATATTTCAAACACTGATAGTTACTTGATTGTTACAATGTAGAAGTATTGGAATCTAAACTACGAACCCCAATTCTTCAAGAAGAAATTTCAACTAGATAAGTTTACCAGTTGTCTATGCCATTGATCTAAATTTTACTTTAGCACTTGACCTAGCAACCACATTTTGCTTCTAACATTTTCAATTAACCACATTGCCACTCAAGAAGGTGCAGTAACCTATAGTCGACCACCTATCATATCTTGACCTTGCAAAATCTACATCTAAATAATTAGCTATCTGAAGATGACCATAAGACTTGTACAAGATACCTTTCTCAAGTACACACTTTTAAGTCCCCAAGGATTCCCATAACTGTAGCTAAATGTGGAGCTCTGGGACTTTACATCAATTGACTTACCACGCTGATAAAAATGCAATGTTAGGTCTGGTGATAGTCAAGTAGATGAGCTTGTCAATGAGTCTTCTATACATGTCAAGATCTACAAATTACTCTCCTTCTTAATGTTCAAGTTTGAGATGACGGTCCATTAGTGTATCTGTAGGTTTAACACCTTGCATACCTCTCTTCCAGTAAGTCACAAACACATTTCCTTTGACGTATTTTTATTCCTGTCCAGCTCTAGATCTCACCACTTCAGTGCTTGGAAAGTATTGAAGAAGACTAAGGTCTTTGATTTGGAACCAAGATTGAAGATACAACTTTAGCTTCTCAATAGGCTTCAAGACATAACCTATCATTATAATGTCATCCATACACAACAAGTACAATATAACCAGATGTATAATGCTTCGAGAAAACTGAATGATGTACTTCCACAAATGTGCAGGTAATCCTAGAATACAGGATATTATCCTTACCGTAAGAGGAATGGAGATCGAAAGAAATAGTAGGGTTGCAGGTAAAAGAATGGAAGTATTCACAAAGGCACATTTAGAGAAGCCATAGAGGTCCTTTGCTGTGGTAAAAACCTTTGGTTTTTGCTTCATCCATGTTGCAATATAGATGGTCAAGCACAAACAGAGTAAGAACTAGTTGTCGTCCTTAGCTAGCGCATCGGCCAAATGAACGTATTCTTTCGTGATTTGTACGGTATTCATGCAGAGTAGATTATGACAGATTTACATTAATAAGAACACTGTATGTTCCTGATCATGAACTTTAGTGCAATTCTTGCGCTGAAGAAGCAAGAAGTTGGAATAAGTTTTTCCATTTTTGTCTAGAAGGTGGAAGTAGTGATCATCATTTTCAGCAAAACCTAGGAAGACTGCTTCGCCAAAAGGAAGAAGATGAGTGAAAGTACAAACATCAATGATTGTTGGAGTCATGGGACTACATCCAAAATGGAAGGTGTTGGTCGATGGGCTCCAAAATGTTGAAGTAGCAGTAAGGAGGGATGTGTATGATGGATATTCAAAAAGAGAGCCTGATGTATTCATAGATGCTAGCTGTCTCTATGTATCATCGTGTTGTTTGGATATACGATTATACCATTCTACCCATCCTTTCATTGGTCTCGGCCAGGATCTTGGAGCTTTGAAGGCATTCGCAGGGTCTGGAAGGTTGGATCGCAGTAATAACTTTTCACATGGACAGCCTGGGAAGAACTGGTCTATTGTCAGAATTTCTTAGTGAGTGACTTCGGGGTGAAAAGCTAGTCCAAGTGAGAGAAATGATCTTTGATCGACAAGAACGTTGAAGATGATGATCTTTAGAGAGAAATTGTTAAGTTCCCTTGTGAAATCTTCCTAATGGAAGGTCGGAAGAATAGAAGATGAAGAAGCAACCATGGCGGTGATAGAAATTTTAGAAGAAGAAGAGAGATAAGAGAGCGAGAGGCATAAAAAAAATAAAAAATGATTTGAAAATGCGTATATATCGGTCAAGAACGTGCGCATTAATGAAAGGATAATTGACTCATCGTAGGATTCAATTGTGTGCTATGTGTTGCAATAATAGCCGTGGGAAAAGCAAAACCATCATTCAAGTTTTTTGTCTCGGCCAAGCATAATCAATAGGGAGTTGACACGTGGAAGCATAGGCTGATCGCATTTTTTGCATTGAGCAAAGCATCACTGTCACTTTAACCTTTTTGCCCAAAGGCAAAGTGACATGAGGGGTAATGTTTTACCCTATTTTTTTACTGTTGCTAAAAAGAACCAATTAGGAAAAGACACGTGTCATTGTATGAGAAGTATAGAGCACGCTTAAGGTCTTCGAAGATACTTCGAGTGTGTGTTGCGGAAACAACAACTGGCACTGGTTGGGTAGTACACGTCATCCGAAGGTGGAGCGTGGCCAAGCAATGAAAGATGGAATGTGGTCGAGAGAAAAGCGGTGCTGAAGTAGTTACCAGGACAGGTGTCCAAGAAGAGTCTGGAAGGCTGGAGTGGTGCTGCAGCAATTGTTGTAACCATTGAATGTGGGAAGAAGCATCTAGATAGCCATCTCAGAAGAAGTCTATAAATAGCAAAAGAATTTAATGAAGCAAAGTGTCTCATACCAACCCAATCAAACAAATCAAACAATTAATTATCCTTAATGCTTCTTAACATAATCATTCTTTAACATTCCTTAGTGTAACCAATAGCTTAATCCTACATTAGGAGTAGCAGTAATCTAGTAGCTATAATTCTTAGTTGTAATCCAAGTCTACACTCATAAACTGGATGATTTCCATTGAAATACAAGTAGTTCTTCTTCCAGAGGGGTGCTTTGTAGTTACTCCTTGTAGTCAACTGTAAGTGTTTCCCTTTTGTTTGCTTTTGTATTTGAAAGTCCTTTCGTACAGAAGGCAAGGTGCAACCCATTTTCAAAGGATGAACCCCTACCCTCCAATAATCGCTAGATCATTTTAAACTACATCTTGTGAATGGTTGAATAGGTGACCAGTCTCCTCAAATCTCAGTCATATGCTATCAATTTTGACGTATCTGCCTATCTTGGCACTTGGGGTCAAAGTTGTTCGGTTGGAATCGAGTTGCACAGTTGGTTCTAGCACGCCTGCGCACATCACACGTGACCGAATTCTAAAACCGAGAGGCAACAAAAGCCTCTTCTCGGCAGATACTCCCCACGAGCTTCTCCTGCCCTACTCAAATACACACCTTGTCTGAGAATATAAAGATCTTCCTGCTTACCTGTATTCTATCATATCGGATCTTCTCACAGTTTAGCATTCAGGCATCAATCGCCACCGCCAAGCCCACACAAGCACCCACTTCTTGTATTACTTCTTCAATCCAGAGTTCGAGAGGGAGGTCCCAGATCCACTCCTCCCATCATTGGACCCTTTATATTGTACCATCTCTGTGCCCATTACATTAGGTAAGGAAACTATCCACCTCCTATTGGGAGTAGAAGGAGATATATATATTGCATCCTCCGTTAGCTTTTTCACAATCATGTCCTCGAAATCTTCCCCACAATTCTCGCTCATCCAACTTACAATCTCTTTCTCAGAAGCACCCAACCTAATCATCACCACACAACAAAATTCAAAAGATTTGAGGGACTTGTCTAACATGTTTTCTTTAATACATACCATTGGGATATTAACATATTACGAAGTGCATCAGTAAGAACCAACCTCAAATATTACGAATAAATGGTTCAACTTAACATATCCATTGGGATGGGTCATGGAAAGAGGCTTCAACCATATGACGAGTTTAGATCACTAACAGCAGTACGAATCATATGGTGCAATTGGATGGGTAAATGGGCTGAATCATATAAGAAGTTCAAATCCACTAAATGGCTCAACACATGAAAGGTTTTGATCCATTGAAGTGGCCCAAGAATGTCAAAGGTTGGGATCAGTAGAGATGGGCCAAATCATATGAACAGTTTGAATCATTTGTAAAGTTGAAGAGAGTCCTACAGAATTTTAGGCATGGATCAACTTAGTAGATCCATTGCCAAGGGATCATCAAAAGCAACTTCAATGCGGATGTTGTCAGGAGGCAGGTAAAGTAATTTGTAATTGTTGCACATTTTCTTTACATTACCATGGTAATTGGTGAAAAAAAAAAAATAGGCCCTTAAGTGTGCAGAAATCAGCATTCTTAGTTCTTAGTCTAAGTGTCTAACTATGCATGTCAAAGAATGCCAAAAGAACACCAATGCATAACTTCTATGGCAAAGTGAGTGAATCATATTGATGGAAGCAGCAACTGAAATTATGACAATCGAATAAACATACCATGCTTATAGAAATATCCCCCTTAGATACTAAGGGACCAACTATAAATTCTAGAGCTGCTAGATCACGGATACTAGATTCTGTAGCAAGGTTCAATATATTTGTAGCAGTTTCTGTAGGGTTTCTCCTCAAATAAATTCTGATGAATGCATCCTCAACAGCTGCATAGATAGAATTGTCCTAGGAAAATACCTAAAGAAATCCAATGCAAACAGACCATGCTTGTAGAAATATCCCCCTTAGATACTAAGGAATAAACATACCATGCTTGTAGAAATATCCCCCTTAGATACCAAGGAACCAACTATAAATTCTAGAGATGCTAGATCACCAATACTAGATTCTATAGCAAGGTTCAATATATTTGCAGCAGTTTCTGTAGGGTTTCTCCTCAAATAAATTCTGATGAATGCATCCTCAACAGCTGCATAGATAGATTTGTCCTAGGAAAATACCTACAGAAATCCAATGTAAACACACCCCTTAAATGCTTGCCAAGATTCCTTTGGAAGTCAATAAGAATTGTAACAGAAATCAAAGAGGATGCTTACAAGTGGCAATATTTGGAGACGGGCCTCAGAGTCATCAATTTCGAACTGTCTGCACCTCATCAACAAAAGAATTGTGTTCTCAACATCAGTGACAGAAGATGAAGCCAACAGTTGGACCAGAGTCGGCATTATGAAGGATATGCACTTTGAGAACCTCAAACCTGTCTCAAGTGATGCAACCAAGGCCCTGGTCTGCTCCAGGTTCCCAAAATCCAGCCTGGAAGAACCCTTGTTGACCCCATCCTCCACACTAGGCAAACAACTATCAGTAACACTGTCTTGCTGCTCTGACTTGACTTCAGCCTGATAAACCTTCCCATTTGCTTCACACATCTCATTGTCTGAAGGTATCCTGTCCAAAACGCTCTCAGAAAGTGCATTGGGTTCCATCTCTTTCAGTTTCTCCTTCTATTTCTCCAATGGCGCTTCAAATGATGCAATGCGAAGTTGTGGACCAAACGGGTTATGCTGCAATATCGTGATGAGTAGATTCAATGCCATTTTCCTCACGAAAGCACTCTTATCCTCCAATCTCCCAGAAGCAACCTCGTTCCACAGACCAATTGCAACAGCATGTTATTCGCATAGTTCCACCCACACCTGAAGAACCTTACTCGTTGAATAGGCTGAAACATCCCGACACTGCTCGAGCAAGATGTCCAGCATAGCTTGCTTGCTGCGCACATCATCATCTTCTCGCCATCATTGCCATTATACATAGGAGAGAGATCGAGGGTTTCATAGGGCGAGAGGAGACCAGTGAGAGAGGTAGGGAGGAGGGGGGTAGGGTTTTTCTTGGGGAAGAGAAGGCGAGGCAGAGGCGAGAGAATGCCGTTGATAGGAGGTAAAAGATAAATTTGAATGGTGGGAACGAGCTGAGAGAGAGAGGGAAGCCGTGGGCTGAGAGAGAGACGAGACGAACGTTGCGAGAGAAGTCGAACGGGAGAGAGAGATTTGATTTTTTCTTAGGTATCAAGTTTCCGAATAGAGAGCCGTTGGAAATGGATTTTGAGATTCTTTCTTGCTCATTAAGCAAGAGTAGGTGGGCCACTGTGATTTTTGTGAGAAATCCTCCTCGTCCATCCCCTTTTTCAAGGAAGTGGATTCACTTGTCTACCGCACACAGTGATATGGCTCTGTGGGTATGTGTCGTGCGAAGACGGCCGTTGCTACTCCTCGAGCTCCGAGTTGTCAAGACGATTCAAAGGAGATCAAGGTTACAAGGCTCGAAAATGATGTATTTATTATATCCACACCATTCATCCATTTTGTGAGATCATTATTGAGAATGATACAAAAAATGATTCATATCCAAACCTTAAGTGGACCACACTAGAAATAGCAGTGGGACAATGATTCTCACCGTTAAAATATTCGTAGCCCACCGTTTGTTTATTTTCCATCCAATCTATTCATAAGGTCACATAGGCCTTGATGAAGAGTAAAAACAAATATCATATCGATCTAAAACTTCTATGACGCCCAAAAGGGTTTCAACGGTAGACGTTCAATCCCCATAGCTTTTTGCAGTATGGTCTGTTTGATCTTTGGATCTGTCTTATTTTTCAGATCAAGTCGTAGAACGATCTCGCCAGATGAAAGGACGGTTGGGATATAACACATACCTCGTGATGGGACCCACATAACTTGGTGACGTCAATACACGACATATTGGTGTGCGGTACACCAGCCAATCCACTTCCCGGATACGGATTGCGTACTTATAGCATGAGTAGCAAGGTGGATACTGACAGCACTTTGTGAGCCCCATCACGATGTATGTATATTATCGACGCCTTCCATCCAATTTTTTTCCGGACTATGTTATGGCATGGAGCAAAAAATGAGCATATAAAAATCTCATACGAACCACACCATAGAAAAGAGTGGTGCTTGAACACTCACCATTAAAAAATTAATGGTATGTAAAAAATGTATGGTTAAGAATAAAACAGTAAGTACTGATCAAGCAAACCAAACCATCCAATTAATGGTACTTATCAAATGTATGGTTAAGAATAAAACAGTGAGTGGCCCTAGTTCCAACTGAAAAAATCAGATGGTTCCAATATCTGCTTACTTTTACTTTTGGGTTATGCTCCATCCATAATTCAGTCAAAGATTTGGGAGGTTTCAATATATGGCAACGAGGTTCAAAAAGTTTATGGTAAATGGAAGAGCCCTTATGGATTTCGTAATGTAAATCTAGGCAAAAGTAAGACCAAGAGAACCAGTCATTTAAAAAGAAGAAAAAAAAAAAAACAACAAAACAAATAAAGACACCATCACTTGTCAGTTTTCTTTACCAATTTTGTGCAATCGTGTGCTTCAGTAGATAAGCTAGGATCTAGCCCATGATCTTAAGGTTGAGACACAGTGATAATCCAATCAAGTTACAAGTGTTATCATAGTCTTGGTAAGAAGTGTTTCAGAATACAAAGAAAGAAATATCTATTATAAGAGGCATCACTATAAAAATTGAAACCTGCTCAATCTTGATAAACTTTTCTCCACGCCCACGATCAAGGATTTTACATACTATATAAAACTTAGACAATCTTTCAGCCTGCAACAAGGAAGTAGCTTGAGGCATGGCGAATAGGCAAAAATTTTCAACTTAAATCAGCATGTAGTGAGTGACAAAGGGCATATGGACAAATTGGATGAGGAGAACAACTACCTGCTGCCCTGATATCCGGTATATCTCAAGGGCTTTGATAGCGTAATGCCATTGCATCCCCAAGTATTTCCATAGAAAAAAATAATAATAATAAAGAACCAACATCATCAATTGCCTACATCCCCGTTAAGCAAAAGTTTCCTTACAATTTATATCATGATCGCTTATTTTCGATGAAGGCTTACTTTTCTGAAACTAATCAACATATAAACAAGTTAGAAGAGTCATCCATGCAAAATACACTGCAAATGAAGGAGAGAAAAATAAAATCGCCTACGTTATTTTAGAGTAGATCATCCTTTAGTATTCTTCCTATCAATTTATTTCTTAATCATTAAAATTTTCCTAGTTTTTTATTCTGGCGCGGAATCCTTTTGAATACGATGCATAAAATTTGTCTATTTTAAATGATGCCAAAGTATGTTCAGCTAAAAAAAAAAAAAACACAGTTTGTTATGAGTGACTTCCTAATCCAACTAGTGTCCTTATCCAAGCCTAACTTCATCTTCAGGTAAGAGTCTGACTGACGGTTATCACTTTGATTCCATGGCTAATCAACCCTTGTCTAAAGTGGTGTGTGATTTTGCCTATTGAAGATAGTCCAATAAAAAGTAAGTCGTGTGCACATTCATGGGACCTTACCCCATCTTCTAGGACAAACTAAAACTTGAAAATGATCACGGGAAGGAGTGAAGTGATAGGAGGCAAGGCAGGATTTCTAATTCAAATAGGGCATGTAGATGGACTTTTTGGTGCAGCAAACAACTTATATGCAATCAGAGTCAGTCAACCAACACCAGATGATAAGCCCCTTCGGGGGGTCGGGCTAGTCTGGCACCTAATAGATCCACTTTGAAGAAAAAAGAGATCTATAAATTGAAGTTCTGGCCGAACGCTTTGACTGGAAACACCTTGTCATTCATGTAATTCTGTTGATCTAAGAGTAGCTCCAAAGCTTCGGGAGTCACCATAGGGGCCATACAATAATAATTAAATGGATCACTAAAAGATGGCTCAATCATATGAATGGTATGGATCAACTTAGGGCCTGTTTGTTAACGCTGAATTTTTGCACTTAACGCAGAATTGGGAAAATGTTCCGTGTTTAGTGGTGTTTGTTAATGCATCGATAACGTGAAAGAAGGAAAGCGCTAAGTGGTTTTTCACTGAATTCTTTCCGTGAAAGGAGTCTGGCTTAATGGTGAATGTGGAATACGCTCAATGAATTTTTCATTAAACAAAAATTTTTGCTTCCAAAATTACCCCTTTTCAAGTTACTACGGCAATTTTTTCTCTTTAAATTGTTTGCTCAACACAAAATCAACTTTTAACCTGTGAAACTTCTTTATGCCCCACCATGATGTATGTGTTTCATCCATTTTTAAAGATCATTTTAGGGCTTGATAACAAAAATGAGAGGAATATAAAGCTGAGGGATCTACAAAATTTAAGGTTTTGATCCATTGAAATGGCCCAAGCATGTCAAAGGTTTGGATCATTAGAAATGGGCCAAATCATATGAACAGTTTGGATCATTTGTAAAGCTAAAGAGGGATCTACAAAATATAAGGCATGGATAAACTTAGCATATCCATTGCCATGGATCATAAAAGCAGCTTCAATCAGATGATGAGTTTGGATCATTTAAACCAGCTTCAATCATATGATGAGTTTGGATCATGAAATGCTGCTTCAATCTTATGATGAGTTTGGATCGCCGAATGACCTGAAGCATATGAACAATTTAGATCCACTAAATGGCCCAAGCATGTCAATGTTTTTTATTCATTGAAATGGACCATGTCAAAGGTATGGAACACTAGAAATGGGCCAGATCACATGAGTTTAGATCATTGTAAAAAGAAACATGATTGTTTGAATTGTGCGTAGAGTTGAAGAGGGTCCTACAAAATTAATAATGTGGATCACTGAGAACCAACAACAAATATTATGAATAGATGGATCAACTTAACATATCCATTGGGAAGGGTCATGGAAAGAGGCTTTCAATCATATGATGAGTTTAGATCATTGACAGCAACACTAATCATATGATGAATTTGGATCACAAAATGGGCCGAATCATATAAGAAGTTCAAATCCGTTGAAATGGCCCAAGCATGTCAAAGGTTTTGATCCATTGAAATGGCCCAAGCATGTCAAAGGTTTGGATCACTAGAAATGGGCCAAATCATATGAACAGTTTGGATCATTTGTAAAGTTGAAGAGGACCCTACAAAATTTAGCGCATGGATCAACGTAGCATATCCATTGCCATGTATCATTAAAAGCAACTTTAATCATATGATAAGTTTGGATCATAAAAAGGAGCTTTAATCATATGATGAGTTTGGATCGCCGAATGAGCTGAATCATATGAACAATTTATATCCATTAAATGGCCCAAGCATGTCAATGTTTTTTATTCATCATAATGGCCCATGTCAAAGGTTTGGATCACTAGAAATGGGCCTAATCATATGAATTTGGATCATTCTAAAAGGAAACATGATTGTTTGAATTGTGTGTAGAGCTGAAGAGGGTCCTACAAAATTAACAATGTGGATCACTGAGAACCAACATCAAATATTACGAATAGATGGATCTAACTTAAGATATCCCTTGGGATGGGTCATGGAAAGAGGCTTCAATCATATGATTAGTTTAAATCACTAATAGCAACACTAGTCATATGATGCATTTGGATCGCTGAATGGCCCGAATGGGCCAAATCATATAAGAAGTTCAAATCCATTAAAATGGCCCAAACACGTTAAAGGTTTTGTTCCATTGAAATGGCCCAAGCATTTCAAAGGTTTTGATCACTAGAAATGGGCCAAATCATATGAATTTGAATCGTTGTAAAAAGAAACATGATTGTTTGAATTGTGCGTAGAGCTGAAGATGGTCATACAAAATTCACAATGTGGAACACTGAGAACCAACATAAAATATAACGAATAGATGGATTTAACTTAACATATCCATTGGGAAGGGTCCTGGAAAGAGGCTTCAATCATATGATTAGTTCAGATCAGTAATAGCGGCACTAATCATATGATGCATTTGGATCGCTGAATGAGATGAATCACATAAGAAGTTCAAATCCGTTGAAATGGCCCAAGCACGTCAAAGGTTTTGATCCATTGAAATGGCCCAAGCATGTCAAAGGTTTAGATCACTAGAAATGGGCCAAATCAGATGAACAGTTTGGATCATTTGTAAAACAGAAGAGGGTCCTACAAAATTCAGGGCATGGATCAACTTAAAATATCCCTTGCCATGTCAAAGGTTTGGATCATTTGTAAAGCTAAAGAAGGATTTACAAAATTTAAGGCATGGATAAAAATTGCATATCCATTGCCATGGATCATGAAAAGCAGCTTCAATCATATGAGGAGTTAGGATCATGAAAAGCAGCTTCAATCATATGATGAGTTTGGATTGCCGAATGAGCCAAATCATATGAACAATTTGGATCCACTTAATGGCATAAGCATGTCAATGTTTTTTATCCATCGAAATGGCCCATGTCAAAGGTTTGGATCACTAGAAATGGGCCAAATCATATGAATTTGGATCGTTGTAAAAAGAAACATGATTTTTTGAATTGTGTATAGAACTAAAGAGGGTCCTACAAAATTAACGATGTGGATCATTGAGAACCAACCTCAAATATTATGAATAGATGGATCAACTTAACATATCCATCGGGATGGGTCATGAAAAGAGGCTTCAATCATATGATGAGTTTAAATCACTAACAGCAACACTAATCATATGATGCATTTGGATAACTGAATGGGCTGAATCATATAAGAAGTACAAATCCGCTGAAATGGCCCAAACACGTCAAAGGTTTTGATCCATTGAAATGGCCCAAGCATGTCAAAGGTTTGGATCACAAGAAATGGGCCAAATCATATGAAGAGTTTAGATCATTGAAAAAGAAACCCAACCATATCAAGAATTTAGCTTACTAAATACGGTTTAAACGTTTGAAACAGTTTGAATTTAATAAAATGAGCCCACACATCGACGATTTCAAATTAGAGCAAATTATAAAAATAAATTAGATCACTAGAAATGGTCCTCCTAATACTTTATGTTTAAGACAACAAGAAATAAACCATTGTAGCCAACTCATGTACCAAAGTCTCTAAAAAGAGAAAAGTCACCATTGTACCTCCCAAGGGCCAAATCAATTCAACTAACTAGATTAATGAATATGGGCCTGAACATATTGATGGTTTGGCATAAAAAATTGAAATGCTATATTCCTCCAACCCAAAGGGGTATGGGTCATTCAAAACAAGCCACATATATGAACAGCTAGGATCACTTAAAATGGCCCGGGCACATCAATGGCTTTTGTCACTAAAAGTGAAAATGAGCCCAACAATTAGTTGGGATAAGTATTAAATGATGATGATGGTTCATATTATTGGAAACGCACCAAATCTATGAGTGGTTCATATTATTGGAAACAAACTCTACCTATTAATAATTTGAATCACTAAATATTGATCAATCATGTAACCAGTTTGGATTATTGAAAATGAGCATAATTCTGGGACGAGATACCTCCTCTCTTAACATTTTTCTATGCTCGTGCAATCCCATGAGTATATAGCATTAAGTGATAAGATAGGTAAATGAAGGTCTGATTATATCAAACCGATCTAGATCCAATCAACTGAAGGGTTTAGATCACTAAAAACAACCCCAAAATATTAAGTGTTGTATTAATAAATAGAGGCCTAAGTATCAAAAGATTAACTTAATGAATTGGTGAAAAGATGCATAAGTATACCTACTGGTTTAGATCACTAAAAAAGGGCTCAACTAATGAAGGGTTTACATCACCGAAACAACTCTAATCATATGAAGGGTATGGATCACATAAAACAAGACTAAGCATATGAACGGTTGAGATCACTTGAAATGATTCAAGCACATCAAAGGTTTCTGTCACTAAAAATGAGCATAATCATTAGCAAAATTTGAATCATTAATAACTTTTGGTTCATGCGACATTCACTGATTGATTCGTTAAGTGTATGCCTTAATACGAATGGTGTGGATCACCAAAATAGCTTGAATTATAAAATGGACCAACTATAGCTGACTCTTGAACCAAAGTCTCTGAAAATGGAAAATTCATCAGTGTACATCCCCCAAGAGTCAAATCACCTCAACCAACTAAATTGGATCCAATAAGATGAAGGATTGACGAAATCAGGCCCGATCATTTAAATTGTTTGTAAAGTTAAAGAGGGCTCTACAACATTAACGGTATGGATCACTGAGAACTGATCTTTATAATATGTATAATATATTAATATAGATCAACTTAACATATCTATTGGCATGGGTCATTGAAAATAGCCTCAATCATATGATGAGTTTGGATCAATAAAGAAGCGAAAATAAGATAAAGGACCGAATCACCTCAATTAACTAAACTAGAAGCAATAATGAAGGATCAGCAAAAATAGGCCCGATCATTAAAATTGTTTGTAAAGTTAAAGAGGGCTCTACAAAATTAGTAATGTCGATCACTGAGAATTGATCTCAATAATATGAATAATATAGATTAACTTAACATATCCATCGACATCGGTCATTGAAAGTAGCCTTAATCATATGATGAGTTTGGATCACTTACAAAGCACAACTCAAGCATTTGGATCACCAAATGACCAAATCATATGAACGGTTTAGATCCACTGAAATGGCCCAATCATGTCAAAGGTTTCTATCCATTGAAATGATCCTAATCAATATGTAATTATTGTAAAAATTTCGAATCCAAACAGCAACATCAGTGTATTTTGGTGGCGATTTGACATTCAGGAAATGTAAAAATGCCATCATTTCACTTTACCACAGCAATCAGTGGTCAAATGCAGATGTTGTCAGGAGACAGGTAAAGCGATTTGTAATTATTGCACATTTTCTTTACATTACCAAGGTAATTGGTGAAAAAAATAGGCCCCAAAGTGTGCAAAAATCAGCACTCTTAGTTCTTAGTCTAAGTGTCTAACTATGCATGTTAAAGAATGCCAAAAGAACACCAATGCATAACTTCTATAGCAAAGTGAGTGAATCATATTGATGGAAGCAGCACCTGAAATTATGACAATCAAATAAACATACCGTGCTTGTACAAATATTCCCCTTAGATACCAAGGAACCAACTATAAATTATAGAGCTGCTAGATCGGCGATGCTAGATTCTATAGCAATGCTCGATAGATTTGCAGTAGTTTCTGTAGGGTTTCTCGTCAAATAAATTGTGATGAATGCATCCTCAACAGCTGCACGGATAGGCTTGTCCTGTGAAAATGCCTATAGAAATCCAATGCAAACACACCCTTAAATGCTTGCCAAGATTGCTTTGGAAGTCTAGAAGAATTGTAACACAAATCAAAGAGGATGCTTACAAGTGGCAACATTTTTCGGAGAGAGGCCTCAGAGTCATCAATTTGGAACTGTCTGCACCTCATCAATCATTAGCAAAAGAATCATGTTCTCAACATCAGTGGCAGAAGATGAAGATAGCAGTTGGACCAGAGTCGGCATTGTGGAGGATATGCACTTTGAGAACCTCAAACATGTCTCAAGTGATGCAGCCAAGGCCCTGGTCTGCTCCAGGTTCCCAAAATCCAACGTGGAAGAATCCTTACTGACCCCATCTTCTACACCAGGCAAATGACTGTCAGTAACACTGTCTTGCTGCTCTGACTTCAGCCTAATAAACCTTTCCATCTGCTTCACATGTCTCATTGTCTGAAGGTATCCCGTCTAAAAATGCTCTCAGAAGGTGCATTGGATGCCATCTCTTTCAGTTTCTCCTTGTATTTCTCCAAGGGCGCTTCAAATGATTCAATGCAAAGTTGTGGACCAAACGGGTTATGCTGCAACATGTGATGATTAGATTCAATGCCGTATTCCTCACAAATGCGCTCTTATCCTCCAATCTCCCAGAAGCAACCTCGTTCCACAGACCAATTAAAACAGCATGTTCTTCGCATAGTTCTGCCCACACCTGAAGAACCTTACTCCTCGAATAGGCTGAAACATCCCGAC
Source organism: Magnolia sinica (assembly GCF_029962835.1). Taxonomy (NCBI): domain Eukaryota; kingdom Viridiplantae; phylum Streptophyta; class Magnoliopsida; order Magnoliales; family Magnoliaceae; genus Magnolia; species Magnolia sinica. The sequence continues at coordinate 49,756,736 of NC_080590.1, forward strand.
ACCGCTCGAGCAAGATGTCCAGCATAGCTTGCTTGTTGTGCAATCAGAAGGACCTGGTACTCGAATCACCATCTACATCCTTAAATGCCTTTGAAACCAAATTCCCCAAAACCCCAAGAATAGATGGAGAATACAGATGGAGAGATGACCTGGTGGAGAATACAGACGGAGAATCGATTTCCCAAAGGCCAATCAATAGATCAAATCAAAAGAATAGAGACAAAATACATCTATCTGCCCTAGAAATCCCTGAATCGCACATCAAAGAATAGGAGATTAAAGGACATTCAACCCGAGAGAGAGAGATGACCTGGTGGTTGTTGCCGGGGTTTGGCTGCCATAAAAATGTAGACAAACAAACCAGATCATATCATCATCTTCTCACCATCATCGCCATTATAGATAAGAGAGAGATCGAGGGTTTCATGGGGCGAGAGGAGACCGGTGAGAGAGGGAGGAGGGGGGTTGGGTCAGCAACATGAGTTGAAACAAAATCGAATTTGTGGATTAGTTGCATTGCATCATTTGGGGAGAAGGAAGAGATGGAAATTGGGGATTCGATAGAGAGGAGGATGATGTCATCACAACCGTCGAATTCGAGGTCGTGGAGGTTAGATGGGAAGGTGAGAGGTGGGCCATCGACCGATATCGATTGAGAGAGAGCTCTGAAACCCTAAAAAAGCAGAGAGAGAGAGAGAGAGAGAGAGGAGGAGGAAGAGGAGGAGGAGGAGGAGGAGGAGAGACGCTTCTTGGGACCGAGTCGAGAGAACGAAAAAAGGTGGAATGTAATCGGGGGAGAGACGACCGTTACAGGCCTATTTCTTGCGTATTAAGTAAGATTACTTAATAACCAAGATTAAGTGGGCAACCGTGGTTTCTGAAATCATATTGCGTACTGAGTTACTCAGCACGCTCTTATCGTACTGAGTAAAATCAGTTGGGCCCACCCTGAATGTATATAGTCTACCCACACCATCCATCCATTTTTCCAAATAATTTAAGGGGTTGATCCCAAATTTGAAGCATATCCAAAGATTAACCAGATCATACCATAGGAAACATTGAGAATAACGATTTCCACCGTTGAAACCTTGTTGGGCCCCATAGTGATGTTTATTTGTCATCCGATCTGTTCATAAGATCATACAAACATGGATGAATGGAAAACATAAAAATAAGCTTGATCCAAAACTTATGTGGCCCCAAGAATTTTTCAACGGTAAATACTCAATTCACATTGCTTCTTGTTGTGTGATCCATTTGAGTGTTCGATATGCTTAATTGTTGGGCTCAAGTCCTAAAATTATCTGATAAAATGGATGGACGGAGTGGATCAAATACATAAATCATGATCTACCTCATATAGTTTACTCGGTACGCTATGCGTGCTGTGTTACTCAGTACACAATCCGCTTCCGTGATTTTTGTGAGAAATCCTTCGGACGGAAAACGGATTGGCTACTCCCCCTGCCACCAGCCCGTGGCTGGTGGCCGGTGCTCTGTGGGCCCCACCATGATGTATCTGTTTCATCCATTCCGTTCATCCATTATTAAAGATAATTTTAAGGCTTTATCCCAAAAAGTATAGGGATATAAATCTCAGGTGTACTACACCACAGGAAAAAAATAGTGATTGGATATCCACCATTTAAATCATTGTAAGGCCAAATGTACTATTTATTTGACATCCAATCTGTTGATTAGGTCATACAGACCCAGATGAAGGGAAAAAATAAAGATCATCTTGATCCAAAACTTTTATGGCCCTCAAAAAGTTTTCAATGGTCGAAGCTCATTCAACACTGTTTTCGGCAATGTGGACCACTTAGAGCTTGGGATATACTTTATTTTTGGTTTAACAACATAAAATGATTTATAAAAATAGATGGACGACGTGAATGAAACACATACATCATTGTGGGGCCCACAGAGCACGACCACTAGCCATTGACTGGTGAGAGGGGAGTAGCCAAACCTTTTGCTTGAAGTTCCTGCGCAAAAATGTTGGGTGGGCCAACTGTCATGTCCATGAGAAATCTATCCGTTCATCCATTTTGTGAGCTCATTTTATGATATTAGAACAAAAATGAGGTGGTTTCAAACTAAAGTGGCCCGCAGAGAGGATACAGTGGGGATTCAGGGAAAATCATTGAAACATTCTTATGCCCATGAAAGCTTTGCTTCAGGCTAATTTTTTTTTTTATATTATTATTTCCACTTCATCCCAGTGATAATGACCTTATAAACTGTTTGGCTGGCATATAAACATCAAGGTGGAGCCCAGGAAGGTTTCAAGGGTATGTATTTCTTTCCCCAATTTTCCCTCTCTTGTGGCCCACTTGAGTTTTGGATCCACCTCATTTTTGCTCTTTTGTCCTGAAATGAGCTCGCCAAAAGGATAAAAGAGGTAGATTTCTAAAAAACATAGTGGTGAACCCCACCCAGCGTCCTTGTGCAGGAACTTCCTGCGGAAGGCCGTCCAAATCCTTCCCTTTTTCAAGGTGTGCTGCTTCTCGAAAATCCCAGCAAGGGTGGTCCCCACTCGTGTGACCCACCATAATGTATATGTTGAATCCACACCATCCATTTGTTTCTCTAGCTTATTTTAGATCATGGGCCTATAAATGGGGCTGGTCCAGATCTTAGGTGGACCACACCACAAAAAACAGTGAGGACATGATGCCCACCATTGAAACCTTCATGAGACCCACCTTGGTATTTATTTGCCATCGGACCTACCGACAAGTCTCGTAGACCTGGTGGAAGGGAGAACAAAAATGTCAAGTTGATCCAAAAACCTGTGGAGGCCACACGAGTGGGCCACACATGGAAGTGCCTTTGCACACTGTACAAGTGGGGGACCACCTCATTGGGCCCAACAGAAATGTCAATTGTTTGGGTCAGGCTTAATAGCCAGGCTGATTCAAAATTTTAAATGTGCCTAGCCTGGCCTTGGCCCATTCAGTCCTAATTGAAAATGGGCATATACCTTATAAAATCAAGGTATGGTACAATCATATGCATGGCCTAAGAGATTGTACAATAATGTATGGGATTTCAGTTTGTACAAAGTGGGGCCTATTGCTCCCCAATCTGAAGCGTTCATATTGTGGTGGACCTCCCTAGTGAGCGAGGTATGCAAAATTCCTAATTTTTTTTAATACGTGGGCCAACAAAGAAACGGGTTAAGAATGAGAATTTGAAACTTTGAATATTTGAGATCCTATTTCAATGATCTCAACTTTTTTATAAGATGGATCACCTTTTTAATGGAAAATATTTGAAAACCAATAACTCCTGTATTGAAATGTTTCAATATGTTGATTGTTTGACCTTTCCTTAGAAGATGGAACGCCTTCCAGGCATTGGAAGCTAGTCTTAAAAGCCTAACGGGCAGGGTTACAATTGCGATTGGTTGGGCTAGGTTAGGTATGGGATGTTGGGTCGGGTTGAGTTTAGTGGCATCCCCATACTTGACCCATTTAAGAAACTAATTGCAGTTTTATAGCAAGACCTGACCCATTAAAATTTAGGGCAAATTTAGGTCAGGTCAAAAATCAAAAGTAGTCGACGCATTAATTTAATGGGTCGGTACTAACCCTCTAATACAAATCTGACCCGTTTATCACATGAGTCAGGTAAGGTCGATGAGGATATCAATGGGTACCCAAACCGTTTATCACACGGGCCATGTTGAGGTCAGTAAGGATGTCAGTGGATACTCAAAGGACCCTTCCCATGAAGTTGATCCAATTTTAATGAGTTTAAGTTGAATAAATGACCCAATAAATCATCTTAAGTTTGGTCTAGACAATAGATTTATCTATACTTTTCTTCTTCTTCTTCTTTTTGGATTTTGGGTAAAATCAAGTCGGGTTATCTAGCCCAACCCATTAATAACCTATGTGGACACATAGGGTTCAACTCAAACTTGACTCATTTACTTAAATGGCCATTCTAGCCTGAACCCACCTCAAAAGTAGATTAGGTCAGTTAGCCTGCAAGTAGGCTTGACCTAGGCTAGGCTTATTAGTGGGTCCATATCATAGGCCCAAGCATAACTCATTTAGGTTGGGACTTAAATCCACATACCAATTTGGCCCGTTCATTGCATCATGTAAGTTATAATTCCTATAGGAAAAATAAGTAGCAAGCAAAGTTCAAAAGTAAAATGGTTTCCTTATCTTCATTAATTATTTCATAACTTGTTATCTTCCTGCTCTTGGATAGCGATGCTGGAAAAAAAAAAAAAAAAGAGTTAAGCATGAGATACCAACAACATATATTGGTAACGTGGCATGAAACTTCTTAGGCAATTGCAGGGCTATTTTTCTCTCTTTTTTTTTTTTAAACACGCACACACACCACCAGACACTCACGCCATAGTGGGATTTCACCACCTATGGGTACTCGAACCCTTGACCAGGTTTTGAAACTCCTAAGAGTCTACCACTGGATCAAGAGCAAGGACCCAGGCAATTGCAAGGCTTAATCTCTCAACAAGTGTGGTTTGCGATGCATACACGTGGAGCCCATGTTTGGGTGATCCAGAACATCAATCTGATGAACACCACCACAAATTCCAGATTGAGTAAGTAATTCTAATTATGGGTCATTTTCCTATACAAATTGCTATTTTTAATGACCCATGATCCATATAACCTTGACCTCCCTAATTGGAAGACCTTACCCTTCAATCAATGGCCTAGAAACTAGATAAGGGAAATCTACCAAATTCAATGAAAAATGGGCCAACAATCAAACAGTTATGCGGTATCAGATCAGTGGCCCGATCACTATGACTCCCATGTGTGCCTTGATCAATGGCCATACCAAAATAGAAATGCAGAAATAATACACATTTAGCTAAAAAAAGGCTGAAGACACATTATGTTAAAGCGTGCTACTTACATACCACTTCCCATATCGTTTTTACTTGCAGACACATTATGTTAATTTTTTGTTGTTTCTAGTCCTAGATCAATAGTTAAAAGAATTATGATTGACTTGTATATGTGTTGGGTTGAGTTTAGCCATTTTAGGTTACTGAGACTAAACTTATCTCATCAATAACAGGTTTGTTAAGTCCACGCCCACCTAGATGCAGGGTTCTTATGTCTTTTATTTACTTTGTGAAGGGGGAAGCTGGCAATAAATCCAAAGCTGCAGATATTTTCAATAGTGAGATGTTTGAATGGACACAGAGCTTGTTCTCCTGAACTTTGTTCTACACCCATGAAAACATGGGTATTATTATTTTCAGAGGAATGTAATGGTCCTTGATCTGAGACCATAAAATGTATAATATTTTCAAAGGAACTTTTGTATATGTCACATGTGGCCCACATCATATTGGGACCAAGATCTTGAGCCCATAGGTGGTTACAATGCCTTTAAAACTGAAAATAATAATGGGACCCATGACCTCACACAAGGGCCAAATATAGAACACCATGGGCCTTACTCAAGAGCGTAATACATATCACGATGGGCCTTTCACATGGGCCTAACATACATCACAATGGCTCCATAGCCTAGCCCTCAAACACACCATAATGGGCTTCGTACAATCATAATGGGCCGCGTCACATGGGGCTAATACGCATCACATGGGCTACATATACATCACAATGGGCCACGTCTATGGGCCTTTATACATCATAGTGGGCCTCAACCTACGGGCAGAATATACATCACAATCGGAATCCACAATCGGCCACGATGATTGGCCTTGATCGATAATCAGCCAATCGACCACAACAATCATAATCGGTAGTCGATAATCAGAATCGGCAAATCAGTCTCGTCAATTAGAATCGGTCAATAATCAGCCTCGTTGATTGGTCGAACATGGCCTATGGGAAGGTCACAATATGAACATTCAACCATCATCGCCCATCAAAGTGGACATTTAACCAACATTGCTCCCAAGTAGTGGCCCATGTAGAGTCAAACATAAGGTGGGCCCAAATATCTGACAGGTGGCCTCAAATAGTCATCACAGGTGGGCCTTACACATGCAGCCGTGGGCCTACGCATCACCGTGGGTCGATACATTGGGCCGCACCATTAGCCTAATATGCACATCACGGTGGGTGGCATCATTAGGCCGCATCAATGAGCCAGAAATACATCTCGATGGGCCTCATCACATGAGTAGGAATATTTCACAATGGCCTCACTAAATGGGTCGGAAACACATCTCAATGGGCCACGACGTATGGGCTGAGTATATATCACAATGGGCCACGACCCATGGGCCGCTACCCGTGGGCCTCAAATACAAGTGGGCCACATTAATGGGGCCCATATATAAACCTCAGGTGGACCCTGCTCATGGGCTTCAAATACATAATATGTGGGCCCTACCCATGGGTCTTATACGCATTAAATGGGTCACGCGTCATGGGCCCAATACATGTCACAATAGGCCTTGCATCAATGGGCCGCACTAATGGGCCTCGTACACATCAAGTGGGTTGTATCAAATAGGCAGCATTAATGGGCCTCGACCCATGAGCCCTGATATATATCATAATGGGGTGCCTACCCTGGATGGCGTGGATAAAAATACATCAAAGTGGGCCTGACAAATGGGCCACAACATACATCAAAGTATGCCTCATAACATGGTCATACATACATCAAATGGGCCACACCAATGGGCCCCATGTATATCAAATGGGCCACACTCAAATATAAGTGGTGATAATGATTTCCACTACTAAAATTTTCAAGGCCCGCCATAACATTTATTTCCCATCTAATCTGATCATAAGGTCTCAAGATTTCAAAGATAGTCGTTCAATCCTCACCGTGCACTATGGTCCACTTGATAAATAAATCTGTAATATTTTCATCCTAAACCTTAAAATCATTTTTCCAAAAATGGTTGGACGGTTGGATGAAACACATACATCGTGGTGAGTCCCATAGGGATGGAAGGCATAGATAAGTCACATATCCCGTTATGGAGGTCCACAATTGTGGACACAACACATACATAAATGGGTCTTAAGTAAGACCCACCAAAATGTTTATTTTCCACCCATCCTAGGGCCCAACATACTGTCCATCCAAACTGGGGCCAACATGATGTTTATTTTCCATCCAAACTTGTCTGGTGATAGGGTCACATGGGCCTAGGGCCCGCTATAATATTTATTTGCATCCAACCTAGGCCACCGTAATATTTATTTGCATCCAACCTGTTGATAAGGTCATATAGACCTGGGGCCCACTACAATATTTATTTATTATTATTATTATTATTATTATTTTAACCTGTTGATAGGGTCACACGACATTGGGACCCACTACAACATTTACTTGCATCCAATCTGTTGATAAAGTCACATGGGCCAGGGGCCCACTGCAATGTTTACTTGCCATACAACCTCTTTATAAGGTCCCGTGCACTGAGCCACTGTAATGTTTATTTGTCCACCAAACTTTTGGTACGGTTATATGATCCTGGGGTCCACCATGATGTAGTTCACAAATCCAACCCATTCATTGTGTGTGTCCCACCAATTTAAGGGTCCAAACTGAGTTTTAGGTGGATCCAAGCTGCATGTGGACCCCAGCAGTTGATTCCATGTGGCTTGACATACCACCGCATAAAAGGTGATGGTGTGGGCTATACGAGAACTTTTTATGACTGATTTTTTAGAACCAACGTATCAAAAAAGGGGACCTATTAAATGAATGGCATGGATGTAAAACATACATCATGGTAGGGTCCACAATTGGGGCCAATGGGACCCTCCCTACTTAACGTTGGACGTCCAGAGAGTCTGGATGTCAAGGTACATGCGTGCATATTTATTTATTTTTTTCTCTTATCCTAGGTGGGACCCACATTAACCAGATCTACTCCGTCCATTATATGTGTCCCATAAAATTAGAGGTCCAAACCAAGTTTCAATTACATCCAAAACTCAGGTAGGCCCCCCCAAATGATTTTATATGTTTAGGCATGTTTTCACATGATTTTAGATGGTGTGGCCCGCCTGAGTCCTGTATAAGGCTGATTTTTGGGATGGACACCTGGTTTGTAGGGACCCGTCAAATGCACGGTGTTGATGGTCGACACACATCACGGTGGGGCCCACAGCTGGAGCCGTGAGGCCCAGCTCGTACGCTGGCAGTGACAGCAGCAGCGTCAGCGATGCTTCCTCTTGTCTTGTTTTTTTTTTTTTTAAGAGAATAGTTTTTCTAAAGATTTTCCATGGTAGGGCCAACATCAGGGAAATCCGTCCCGTCCATTAACTTCTACGGCTTAAGACAAGCCAAACAACACCAATATGCAGCATATTTGGCAAATAAAAACATCAAGATGGTTTCTTTAACAGTAACCACTACTATTTCCTATAGTATGGCCCGGTTGATTGTCAAATCAGCCTCATCTTTTGGCTCAACGTCTAAAATAGGCCGAGAAACGAAATGGACGGCGTGGATTTTATACATACACCAAGGTGGGGCCTGCATCAACAGCCCATCCCAAAAGCCCCCCCTTTTTTTTTTCTTTCTCTGGACGATTGTACACCCATTGTCCTCATACTTTACAGTGGCAACGCTGGACCGTTGTCTAAGACATGCATTTTAAGGTGGGCCCCACCTATGGACATGTTGTCCAGATGGGTCACCCAAATAGTTGAATGATGTGGGTAATACACACATCAAAGTGAGGTTCATTTGATGAGCCGTTTGGACATTCACGACTCATTAAGTGGGCCACACAATCACATCTTCATAGACAAAACAAATGAACAAGAGAGGGAGAGAGAGGGAGAGAGAAAGAGAGAGAAACACCCACTTGATCTTCTCATTCTTCTTCTTCTCATGGGTTCATAAGCCTTCCAGGACTCCTTCTAATGGTGGAGATGGGCTTCTAAGGGTTAGATTAGGAAGGATCTAGATGTAAGAGGGTTGGAAATGGAGCTTGCTTAGGACGTTCATGGCTAGCAATGGGAGTGAAGAAGAAGAGAGAGAAAGTGAGAGGATAGAGAGAGTGAAAGGATGGGTTGTAAGAGGTGTAATAATGAGTTTTGAAAAAAAAAAAAAGAGAGCATTTATGGAGTAAGCTAGGTAAGGGGGGTAGGTTAGGTTGTAGAATAGGGTGATGTCATCCCTAGGATGACATCATCCTCATTATGATTATAGAAAAATGTGTACACCATGGCCCGCAACGTGTGGTCCACCGCTATGATCGTACACGGGTCATATTTTGAGATCTAGATGTCGGATTGACACACGAGACGCGGCATCGGAATCGTAGCGACGACATGATCGCAATGACATAGGTCTCGGGTCGAACCGACTCGGGTGAATAGAGTGTGACTCATGGTCAAGCGCAAATGAAATCTACAGGTCGCGGGTCACCAAAATTCGACCGGGAGGACCACAGAGGCATACGGAACGGTACGAGCTATGATACGGGTCTTACAAAAGGGGCCAAAAGATGGAGCGGCTGGCTGCACTGATGATGATGATGAAGCTGTTGTCTAAGTTGCAGGCTACCTAAACTCATATCTGCCCCTCCGTCTCTGTTGACAGTGCTGACGGGAACTGCCGGCTGATGCTCTCCTCTTCCGATCTCCATCGGAACTTTGCTCTCGCGATCTCTGGGTCATAACCCAGTCCTCCTCGTACACTAAGGCCCTGTACACAACCTCATCAAACGTCCTCAAGCAATGACCCACTACTCAACTACGGAGAGTGGGATGCAAGCTATAACATCTCAGAAAAATCCGTACAAAGACCCGAGCACCACCTCAAGCAGAAATCACTAAGGACCAAATCCTTTAGAAATTAGACGAGAATTAACTAAGTGCTAAACTAGGTTACCTATGAAATTAGCACTACTTACTTTAAATACGATCTGTAAGACCCAAATTGAGTAAAACCGTTAACGCTATATTACCTTAAAACTTAGGATCCATCTCAAAACCCAGTTGCTCTTGGGAGCACTTTAAAACGCCGTATTGGACCTGGACGACGCGTCGAAGGTCCGATTACCCCAAAATTATATGGTTATCACCGCTTTGTTGGACTTGACTACCACCTCGAAAATCAAGTCTAGATAGTATCCCGAAATGCACAACTTGAGCCCAGAGCGAAGTGTGTGAGAAATGCGAATATCTTTAGGAAATGAACTAAAACCTAAGTGAATTGAGTCATTCACTTGTAGGCCGAATCTAAGGATTCAGATCGTCTATTTCTGACCCAATTACACCCTCAGATCAGGGAAAATTTCCAACACATGTCAGTGTACTTGTGGCCCTAATCGAGTGCCGGTGACCGTCGAACTGAAACTGGTCCTCCGCGGTCGATTTGTAAATCCGATCGGACCGAAAACTTAACCTGACCTAGATCCAACGTCAGGAAGCTTAAGTCTGACCGCATGTGGAAAAAGGACCTCCAGATGTGCTCCGTTAGATCGGAACAGTCACTATTTGGTTATAACCTAAGTATACTATGGCCCTGGGGCCATTCCCATCTGTTCTGGGCCTATATAAGGGCCTTAAACCCTCTTTCTCTCATTCCATACGAATTTGAAACCCTAGGTGAGAGAAGAGAAAAGAAAGAGAAGGAAAGAGAGAGAGAGAGAAAGTGTGAGGGAAAGCTAGGGTTTGCTGCAAAGATTCTCCCCTGCCGCTCTACGTATCGTATCACCACTACCGTATCGCTACACCAGCGATTCTGGTTCCGTTTTCGGGTAAAAAATCCCAACCCTAACCTATTTTAGGGTTTCGAGTAAAGGATGAAATAGCTAATCTATTTCATATTGTAGGTTGCAGTTGGGCCATAGACGACGAGTTAGAGAATGAACTGAGTTCGTTACGTGTCTACCGGCGTAAGGTGCGGACTATAAACGTTTAGGTTATGGTTTTCAAGGCTTTCAATGTCAGCAATGATTTATGTCTGACTTGATTGCTATCACATATGTTAGATACGATATTTTCCATAAATTACACATATATGTAAACTATGTTGGTTTTAAATGCATTCCATGTGTTTGTATAAATGTCTGAATGCATGTGGAATTATGATTCGTGTTTGATACGATTGTCGTTAGAGAATACATGATTGTTGTTGATATGGCAACTCCAATGTAGAAGGATTTGCTATGATATGTGTTGCATGTGTGTAATATGTGTAGTCTAAGTGTTGGATAAAATGCCTAAATGAGAAAATGCTTGTTTAAATGCATGTATGGAGGGTGTTGAGATAGGATTCTCAATCCCCTTAACTATGGATATAACACCCTTTCTATAACCTATCTTACTATTATATACTGTATGAATGAAATGTCTGTGTATGATAATATGTATAGTATGTGTGTGATTAAATTGCTCAAGTAAGATTTGTATCTGATTTCAGTTGGCACACGTGGTTTTGGATTGGTACATATGAATGCCTAATGTACATGAAATGTGTTTGGGGCTATGATGTAGTCCAGGCGATCGGTAATGATTTCAGAGTTAGTGGCCGAGGTTGTTTCGCCACACTAGACAGGTTTGAGGAATCCGAGTCGTACGCTGCTAGTCAACAATGGTTAGGCCACGCGGAGTGCTTACGTGCTCCATGTCGATCGGCTCGACGTATGCTCGTACCAGTCAAGCTTGTCGAGTAACCCGATTGGCCCAATGAATGTTCACCATGTATGGACGTTACTGCTTGAATCTAAGGTACTAAACTCACCAGTGGAAAACCCGTTTAACCTTGGTACCTCGATCTGCTAAGACTCATGAGCTGGACATGGTGGTATGGGACACCATGGTCGTGCTGTCGGCCTACGCTGGGGCGACGAGCCTCCCCGTACTGACCAGTGAGCAACTTAAACTCGTGAGCTGAATACGGTGGTATGAGACACTGCATTCGAGCTGTCGGCCTATGACCAGGTGACGAGCCCGTAGTGACCTCGAGTGTAAGCTAAAAACTACGTTGAGGTGACGAGCCTTTCCATAGTAAACTAGAGTATAAACCAGGCCTGCGCTGAGGTGACGAGCCTCTCCGAAGCAGCCTGGAACTGCCTATCGTATGTGATTGCTAGGATTGATGACCCTAGATGGATCAAGGTTTAGGTATATGATATAAAGGGAGGTGCCTTAGCTTCCCAATCTTGCTGTATGAAAAGGTCTAATAAGAACTCGGTAATCATGCTCATGCACCGCATTGCATGTGCCTTTGGCGTTGGTGTTGAGTACAGAGGAAGGGGTGCATGCAGCAACCATAAGAGGAAGATCGCAGAGGGAGTGCAGGCGAGGGCATGCATCATTAATACATATCATTTTTGCATTAACCAGAGTACTATTGTATTGCTTTATCATTACTGCTTGATTAAATTGATAACATGTTAACCTTTGCTTTATAGCTCCACTGAGTTGATCACTCACTCCCACATTCTGGGACGGTGTTTTAAATACCAACCAGACTCTGTCTTAGCTACAGGTGATAGCGATGCTTATGAGGCAGAGCCGGACTATTACGATGACGAGGAGGAGTTCTCCTATATGCAACTCTCTGGCAGGTCTATGTAGACCTGGAGTTGCGCTGACAGGGCTGTAGGGTTTAAATAGAGAACATTACACATTCTAATTTTGTATATTTTGAATTAAACTTGTAATTATTTAACCTAATGACATTCATACTTTGAGGGCTTACTGTTACTTTTGTACAGTTTATATACACAGCACAGTCTTCCGCTAGCGTACTTTAATTGCCTCTAAAGTATGATATGTTGTTTTGGTATAATCTCATTCATGTTTAAGGCACTAATATGGACAACATTTAATCATCATTATCTATGTTGCATAAGTGATGCGTTGGAACTCGGAAGTTGAGTTTATGCTCAACCCTCGATTTTCAGGGCGTTACACAAGACGTTTTGAAAACAGCGAGCCCTCATCTTCTCGTCACTGGTGAGATGAGGAGCAAACCTAGACAAAGCCAAGAAACGGGCCTCATACTGCGACACCGACATATCACCCTGGACTAGTCTCGAACTCCATAGCCCTCTGCTCCTGAACATGCTCGGGGAAGAACTTCTGGTCGAAACGGACCACGAATTCCTCCCAAGTCCAAACAAACTGAGGCCCAACCATCCTTGATACAGATGACCACCAATGTCGGGCCTTGCCTTAAAGAAGAAAGGTAGCTACGGAAACTCTCTGATCAGCCGGACACTACATAGTGTCGAAAATCTTCTTGATCTCTGTGCGCCATGCCTCAGCAGCAGAAGGGTTAGGCTCACCCATGAACCTCGGGGGATCATGCTGCCGGAACTCATGAAAGATCGCGCTCGCACGCGGGAGGTCAGATTGCCCAGGAACCTCGGCGGCAGGCTGGCGAGACTGTAGGACAGTAGTGACAGCCTGCATCATCTGCTGAAACTGCTAAACCCTAACTGAAATCGTAGGATGAGCGGGGGTGGCCCTCACCTCAGGTGGAGGCATGGGTGCGGCAGAAGGAGCTGGAGCCTCTGAAACTGGAACAGCTGGCTCGGGCGATAGAACAAGCGCCATAGGGGGCAGAATCACGACCTCAGGGATAGGATCGGGACTAGGGTCCACGATGGGTGGAGTAGGGTGTGCTCCGGTCGATCGGGTATCATGAGTGCCTCTACCTCTCACGCCTTGACCGCGGGCACCACGGCCACGGGCGCCATGCTTAGGCGGCATCGTCTACACAAGAACAAGAGCGACGACGCATAGGATCAGATATTGCAGGTTCAAATGAAAGGAAGGCTCTCGGACACTACTTGTCCTAAGCTTGCAGTAGATATGCAATGTTATCCCAAGTTATCACAAAGCTACTTGCTATGCTCTGATACCAACTCCTGTCACGCCCCAAACTCGGTGATCGGACTCATGAGAAACCCGATAGCCGATTCCGGCCGCAACAGCCTCCGTAGCACCCCATTTTCAGCTCCTGAGGCAGGATTCCGATCCTAGGATCCTACAAGGAGGATTTTCATATCATAATTCCAATCCAATAGAGCACACCCAAGATCATAGCAAGTAAATCTTAGAAATAATAAGGAATACAATCACAAAATCCACTATAAATTTAAACTTTAGATACATGGCTGAAGGAAATATATATGATAATAGAAGAAAGAGGGAAAGATCTATAACACTGGGGTCCTCGGCTTAACTCCTATCTAAGCTCTGCTACTAAGATGCCGACGTAGGATCTCCTGCACGCATTAATTGTGCATAAGCTTATAGAGAGCTTAGTGGGTGATGAAGGTGTGTAACAATGGTGCACAGAAGAATAATAGGGGATGCAGAAGGGAAACATGATCAATGTCAATATCGCTAGCCTTACCCAGGCTAAGCCATGAATGCAGGAAGCCATACCAAGGTTATGCAATGTAATAAGGCTTATACAGCTGATACCAATGCAATGCTAAGTAATGTCAATGCTCATAACCAGTCCACATACCAAATACAGTTCCATCATAAGGAATATCACCGAGGTCTAATGCACTACAGGATGACTGCCGCTCTTAAGACCGCATAGTCAAACGAGCGAGACCACACTACCCGCCTATGGACAGTCAATCACTAGCAAGGCTCGACGGTAGCGGACCCACTTACGAGCTGGTCAGACTCAGCCTAGTAATGCCCACTCACTCAAGCGGATAAGGCCACATCCCATCTCAATCGACTACACGACAGTGGGAGACGGGCCTAACGGTGTAAGGCACTCGGCGCTCATAATTTCCATTCGGTCACGACGTTGAGGCATCCTCTAGGTACCTTGAAGGTTTAGGGGCTTTCACCCAGGGATATCCTATGTACCCCAAATGCTCAAATAATATATTTTCGGTGTCCACATACAGCCATCCACGAATATACCTGTGGAGGCAAAGCCCTAGTGAAGTAAGGGTGATAATATCCATGAGATGTGATGCATGAATCACGCATACCAATCATGCACCCACTCCAAGCACTAAATGTGCACAAGAGGGAAAAACTTCATCCCTCTATCATATCAACCCAATGACCACACACAAATGCAATCCAACCACTCAATGATGCATATGGGTCATGAGGGTGAAATACGTGCGCCTCAAGGTGATGATGATGTGGAATACACTCCTCCTTCCCAAGGAGAGATCAAGTCTAGACATATAGATAGATACTCTAAGGAGAAATCCTCAAGTGGGGGCCCAATAGATTGGGGTAGCCCACAAGGCTAAGGAATACAATATATGAGCCTAGAAGGATAAGCGGTCCTAATAAGGGTCTATGGTGGGCCTTTAACCACCCATAGAAAACCCATGGGCACACCTTAGGATCACCAAGGAGGACATATAACCTCAACTGGTTCCCAAGAGGTAGCTCGCCTCTAACCAAATACGAATCAAGGCCCAAGGCCTATACCAATCATGGGCCTAGTGGGCAATCATACAAAGCCCAACTCATAGGCAACATTATGGGCCCATAAGCAAAATTTTGGCCTAAACATAAGGGTCATAAACCCACATATTGTGATGGGCCTAATGGGCAGCCCGGTAATCCAACCATAAGGGCAATCCTTATACTTAATTCAAGTGAGTTGGGCCTCACAACTTGGCCCAAGTACAAGGTTATTTTGGTGGGCAACCAAGGGCTCAACTACTTGCATATTACGGCCCATAAACCCATCATGATAAGTAGTAAATATAGTCCCAAAGGTCAAGGGACCTATCCAAAAAGTTCCGGGACAAAAGGGCCTAGGGAAATCCAACAATTAACTATGAACATTGATCCAATAAAAACCCGACTGGAGTGGGCCTCAAGTGTGCATTAATTTAGCCCAAAGGCACATTAGGAAAAAGACATGATATGTGTTTAAAACATTCCCAAATCTGGTGGGCTATGCTGCCCCAAAACATACAATTTATGTGCAGCAAGTTTGGGCCTATTGTTGGAATTCCAGCCCACCTGCTTTTGGGCCTGCTAGAGTCCAGCAATAAATATTAATTTATAAAATTATAATTCCCCGGTGACCCACACACATCACTGTGGACCCCACCAGATAAATGGAGTGCATAAAACACCTAAATCAGGTGGGCCATGCTACTGGACTGGACGTCCAGCAACAGCCCAATGGGCCTGGGCGTCCTTGCTTGGGTAGTCCATGGGGCCATGGACGGCTGCCCCAATGGACATCAAAGTGGGTCCCATATGTGGACATCCCATAGGGAAGTGGGCCATGTCCCATGTGGACCACAATCTGGATGAACGGTGTGGATACAAAATACATCACGGTGGGCCGTTTGGGGTTGGGACGGCTAGCCATGGCTGGATGCCAGCCTAGCCGAAATGTCCAGCTGTAGCTGTCCATCCAGCGGTAATTTCTCCCATTTTGGTTGGAAGGGTGGTGGCCCACACCCCCAAGAAGGGTCCCAATATGTTGGACCACACAATGGGCCAATAAGGAAGCCTAAAGCCCAAGCAGAACATGGAAAAGCAACATGAATAGCAAGGTAAAACAGAATTTCTGCTACACCAAATACATTGTTGTCCAGACAATGTTTACCCAAGAAAGTGGGCCCAATCTATGCCTAGAAGGGGAGGGGTGAATGGCTAATATTTTTCTCATAAAATACATCAAGGTGGGGTCCACAAAAGTGGCCCACCACTCCCAAAAACCAAGTTGAAATCTGTGTTTTCCCTTCATACCTTAAGGCTGGACGGTCCAGCAAGGTGGACCGTCCACCCCCATGGGCCACCCTTTTTGGGTCCCATTGCATGGACAACCTAAGGTGGAATTTGGGGTATTACAACTCCAAGGTACACCCCATATTAGGTAAGAAAGGGGGTCCAAAACGTGGGCCAATCCCAAGCCAAATTTCTGCTACAACAGTCCAATAAATCCGTCCCAAAATTTTGGGTAGCCATATATGGCTGGATATTCGAGCCCATATCTGGGATTATACATCAATCCAAGGGTGGTGTGGCCTTCCTTGGTGGGCCCCACTAGTGTCCAAATCAAATTCCTAGGGCACATCAGTTGCATGCATCATTTAAGGTAGCAATAGGGACACCCAAACCGCTGGTGTAGGTGGGTATGGGCATCCACCATAGCTGGTTTTCTGGATGATACAGGCCCACTAAGTGGGCCACACACATCCTCAGCAAAAATAAAAGAAAAGAGAGAGAAGATGAAGAACTTCCTGGCCATAGGGAGAAGGCTCCGCTACTATTGAGCATTTCCCAAGACAATCACACCCACACATTTCATTCATATACATATTACATCATGGATCTACATCATGCATGATCTATATTCAAGATGAATGGTTGGAATGCCATCCCAACCATGATGCAAGGGTCTGGCTGACCCATCATACTTAAGAAATTAGGAGAACCGTCCATGATGGGGTCCATCAAGGAGAAACCCCATGCATGGGACATGCATGGGTAAGATAGGCCAAATGGCCACATCTAAGGGGTTGTGTAGAATCTCCACCATTGATTGGTGGGTCCTACACTTTCCAAATGAGAGAAGGAGAAGATCAACACTATGAAAAAGAAATTACATGATCTAAGGGAGCACCCACTTTGGATCTCCACCAAAACTAAGATCACCAAGCTCCAAGTGCTCCAAGGAAGGTAAATTGATGGTTAAGATGGGTCTTTAATGGAGGGATGAGGAGGAAATAAGAGGAGAAGTGGTTGGAATGGTAGGGGGGCTGGTGAGGACGTCCCACCCTTCTCTAGCTAGGGAGAATGAAAATGAGAAAGAGAGGAATGAGAGAGAGAGAGAGAGAGAGAGAGAGAGAGAGAGAGGTGTAGTAGTATGGTGATGATTGCAAAATGGCATAGGGAAGAAAAAAAATCTGATTTTCTCTAGAACTGAGGTGCTTGGTTAGAGAGTCTTATGATGAGCTAGCAAAAAGGAAAGCCTAAATGGAGGCTAAAGACTAGGGTTGTGTAGTGTGTGGGTAGTGGGTGGTGTAAGATATGGGAGTTTGGGTGGTGTGTGTTGGAACTTGTGAATAGATAAGTGTCACGCCCCAAACCCGGAAATCGGATTCATAGAAATCCCGATTGCCGAATCTGGTGCTGACAGCCTCCGTAGTACCCCATTCTCGGATCCTAGCGTTCACACGCCAGATTCCGATCCTGGGATCCTACAAGGAGGATTTTTTTTTTTTGCCAATGTACATTTATCTCGTAATAAGCATAACTACAAGTATACCCAAATCATAAACATCATCATCACATATCCACTAATATAATCATTTGAATACAATGCTGAAAGGGAAATACATAAATCGAAATCAAAGCTCCAGAATACAACTGCACGCTCCAAGCTCAACGCTGCTGCAACCTAAAAACACCTGCACGCATCTATCGTGCATAAGCTTATAGAAAGCTTAGAGGGTGGTGTAAGTGTGTGCACAAGGTAAGTGCCAAGTATTCGATACAATGCCATTATCATACAAACTGGAAGTACTGGTAATCCATAAACCGTACAATATCGGAATAAGCAAAGATACTAGCAAGATCATGAATTATCTGAGTAAACAGAAATACTCACAAGATCATAGATCATACGATAACAGAGTAAGCGGAAATATGAACAAGTCCATGAGCCAATCGATATATACGCAATATATAACAGCTACGCAAACGAGGAGTCATAAAGAACCAAATATCAAATGTAGAGGATGCAATACAATATACATTTCTGATGAGTAACACAAATAGCATCAGTCGTACCTAGACCATATAACCATATAAATGCAATTGGGTATATAATTCCTTATGTGTTCACAAACACGTCAGCCATATCTAAACCATATAAATGTAGAAACACAGTAACCCAAGATGTCGTATGCCGCGGATGTAATGCAATATGCGGTGCGGATGGAATGACCATACTGGAGTGTGAAGTCGGGATGATAGTACGTAGTATCGCAGGCTATGGGGTCCATCACAAGGGTCTTCTATCCAAACTCATCCCATACCTAAATTTGGATAATCAAATTCAATGTGGTAAACTCCTGATCTCAGGTTAGTCGTGCCCCCCCAACCGAAATCCTGGCCATTGCGAAGGCACACGTATCAACTAGTTGCTTACCACCAACCCGAGTAGATAGTGAATGAATGAATGCATGAATGAGTATGCAACTCCTGCTCACTAAATCCACATATCAGTACGGTTCATCTCTGGGATCATCACCGGGGTTTAGTACACTCCAAATGGCACTGCCGCTCTCCCAGCCGCACAGTCCAAGTGAGCATAAGAAACCTCACTATCCGCCTTGCCAATAGTCTGCCAATACCTATCCGGCACGTCGATAGCGGACCCATTCACGAGCTGGTCAAACTCAGCCTAGTATTGCCCCCTACCCTCGGGCGAGTAAGGCCACACCCCCTCCCAACCGACCACGACACAGTGGGAGACGCGGCCTCCTGGTATTTGGCACTCGGGCGCTCATGTATCCACTCGGTCTCGACGTTGGGGCGTCTCCTGGCCACGGAGGTTTAGGGATTTTCACCCAGGGACATCTATGGCGCCCGTATGCTAGAACCAAACATTTCCGGTGTCCTATTTGGCCATCCACGATATGCCTGTGGAGGCTCAGCCTTGGTGTCGTTAAGGCGTATAGTAATCATAATGCGAGATGCATGAGTCATACAATCCAGTCATGCATCAATCCTGCACATACCGTGTGCTCATGTGAGATAACCTCCACCTATCAGGGAGTCTCATAACAACATGCTCAATGACATATGCAATGATCAACCACCTCTCATAACAAACATGCAGATGATGCGTATGGGCATGTATCATGATGCTATGTTGTCACATACTCATAACTGGTATCCACAACCAGCATCGATAATCGACCTCGACCATGTGGACACTTAACCAACATTGCCCCCAAGGAATGGCCTACATAGAGTCAAACATATAATGGGCCCACGGCCTCACACAAGGGCCTAATATACAACACAATGGGTCTTACTCAAAGGCCACATATACACAACAGGTGGACCCTGCTCATGGGTCTAATACATATCACAATGGGCCTTGCCCATAGGCCATGAATACATCACAATGGGCCTTGCCCATAGGCCTCAAACACAGGACATGTGGGCCCTACACATGGGTCTTGAATTCATTAAATGGACCATGCATCATAGGCTTAATACATATCATAATGGCCCTCAACTACGGGTCACATATACATCATGCAGGTCTCGACAATCGGCCATGGCAATCGAATTCGATACTCAGAATCGGCCTCGACAATCGGAACCGGCCAATACAATCGACCTCGACAAATCGACACCGATAATCTACATCGATAATTAGCACCAACAATCAGCTTCGATAATCAACACCGACGACCGGTCACCTAGACAAGACTGGGTCCATAGATGAACATCTGATCAATCATAATATAAAGATCAGCCCTCGACCATGGTTATATCAAATCTGGTAGCATGGAGCCATCCGTCCATGGTAAATGGGGCCCACTTATTTGGGTTAACCCACTAAGAGAATGATGAGAATGGGCCTGATAAGGCCTAAGGAAGGGTCACAATGTGGACATCCAACCATCACTGCCCAGCAATGTGGACATTTAACCAACATTGCTCCCAAGGAGTGGTCCACATAGAGTCAAACATAAGATGGGCCCAAATATCCAACAAGTGGGCCTCAAATAGTCATCACAGGTGGGCCTTACACATACAGCACGTGGACCTATACATCACGGTGGGTCGATACATTGGGCCGCACGCCACACCAATGGGCCTCAATTCAACAAGTGGGCCGCATCAATGAGCCAAAAATACATCTCAATGGGCCTCATCACAAGAGTAGGAATATTTCACAATGGCCTCACTAAATGGGTCGGAAACACATCTCAATGGGCCACGACATATGAGCCGAGTATATATCACAATGGGCCACGACCCATGGGCCACAACCCGTGGACCTCAAATACAAGTGGGCCACATTAATGGGGCCCATATATAAACCTCAGGTGGGCTCTGCTCATGGGCTTCAAATACATAATATGTGGGCCCTACCCATGGGTCTTATACACATCAAATGGGTCACGCGTCATGGGCCTAATACATGTCACAATAGGCCTTGCATCAATGGGCCGCCCTAATGGGCCTCGTACACATCAAGTGGGTTGTATCAAATAGGCAGCACTAATGGGCCTCGACCCATGGGCCCTGATATATATATCATAATGGGGTGCCTGCCCTGGATGGCATGGATAAAGATACATCAAAGTGGGCCTGACAAATGGGCCACAACATACATCAAAGTAGGCCTCATAACATGGTCATACATACATCAAATTGGCCACATCAATGGGCCCCATGTATGTTAAATGGGCCACACTCAATATAAGTGGTGATAATGATTTCCACTACTAAAATTTTCAAGGTCCGCCATAACATTTATTTCCCATTTAATCTAATCATAGGGTCTCAAGATTTCAAAGATAGCCGTTCAATCCTCACCGTGCACTATGGTCCACTTGATAAGTAAATCTGACTTATTTTCGTCCCAAACCTAAAAAAAAAGGATCATTTTCCAAAAATGGTTGGACGGTTGGATGAAACACATGCATCATAGTGGGTCCCATAGGGATGGAAGGAATAGATAAGTCACATGTTCCATGATGGAGGTCCACAGTTGTGGACACAACACATACATAAATAAGTCTTAAGTAAGACCCATCAAAATGTTTATTTTCCACCCAACCTAGGGCCCAACATACTGTCCATCCAAAATGAGGCCAACATGATGTTTATCTTCCATCCAAACTAGTCATAGGGTCACATGGGCCTAGGGCCCACTGTAATATTTATTTATCATCCAACTTGGGCCACTATAACATCTATTTGCATCCAACCTGTTGATAAGGTCTTATAGACCTGGGGCCCACCAAAATGTTTATTTCCATTCAAACCTGTTGATAAGGTCATACAGACCTGGGGCCCACTACAGTATTTATTTTATTTATTTATTTTTATTATTATTATTATTATTATTTTTTTTTTCAACCTTGTGATAGGGTCACATGATCATGGGACCCACTGAAATGTTTACTTGCATCCAATCTGTTGATAAAGTCGCATGGGCCAGGGGCCCACTGTAATGTTTACTTACCATACAACCAGTTCATAAGGTCACGTGGGCCTTTGGCCCACTGTAATATTTATTTGTCCACCAAATTTATTCTTTTTTTTGGGTATGGTTATGTGGTCCTGGGGGTCCACCATGATGTAGTTCATAAATCCAACCCATTCATTATGTGTGTCCCACCAATTTAAGGGTCCAAACCGAGTTTCAGGTGGATCCAAGCTGCATGTGGACCCCAGCAGTTGATTCCATGTGGCTTGGCATACCACCGCATGAAAGGTGATGGTGTGGGCCATTCGAGAACTTTTTGTGACTGATTTTTGGAACCAACGCATCATAAAAGGGGACCTATTAAATGAACGGCATGGATGTAGAACATACATCATGGTAGTGTCCACAACTGGGGCCAAGGGGGGCCTCCCTGTTTAACGTTAGACGTCCAGACTCCTCTGGACGTCAAGTAGCAAATGCATGCCACATACATATATTTATTTATTTATCCTAGGTGGGACCCACATTAATCAGATCTACTCCGTCCATTGTATGTGTCACACAAAATTAGGGGTCCAAAACAAGTTTCATCTGCATCCAAATTTCAGGTAGGCCC
Source organism: Magnolia sinica (assembly GCF_029962835.1). Taxonomy (NCBI): domain Eukaryota; kingdom Viridiplantae; phylum Streptophyta; class Magnoliopsida; order Magnoliales; family Magnoliaceae; genus Magnolia; species Magnolia sinica. Next base: position 49,779,465 of record NC_080590.1, read on the forward strand.
CACCAAGTGATTTTATATGTTTTAGGCATATCTTCACATGATTTTATATGGTGTGGCCCACCTGAGTTCCGTATACGGCTGATTTTTGGGGAGACCACCTGGTCCGAGGGGACCCATCAAATGCATGGCGTTGATGTTCGAAAAGCATCACAGTGGGGCCCACAACTAAGGCCGTGAGGCCAGCCCGTTTGTCCGCCAGCAGCACCCACGCACGCTACTGCTGACAGCAGCGTGTCCTTGTGGTTTTTTTTTTTATTATTATTTTTTTTATTGTTCTCGAGGTTTTTCATATGTGGGGCCCGTGTCTTGAGAATCCACTCCGTCCATTAGATTCCATGGCCTAAGACGGATCAAACGAGTCCGCTATGCAGTATGTTTTTGACGGGTAGGGACATCAAGGTGGGTCCTAATGGATCTTAAAGGTAAAAAAAAGTTGTTTCCCCCACCAGGGCCCGCCAGAAAATTGGATTGGATTCATTCTTTGGCTCAACGCCTAAAATTGGCTTGGAAATGAAATGGATGGTGTGGATTCGATTTTTACATCAAGGTGGGGCCTACATAAGTAGCCTGCCCCAAAAGTTCTCCCCCCTCTCCTTTTTTTTTTTTTTTTGGCAGACAGTGCATTGCTCCTACTTGTGAAAAACGTCCAGCGTCCAGGGACGCTGGACGGACCGTGTGCACGTATTGTTGAAGGTGGGTCCCACGTGTGGGGTCCACATGGACATGGCCCACTTGATTTGGGTCAATCTTATATTTATGTTTTCCAATTGCCGTTAAGTGGGGCCCACATGGCTTGGACGGCCGTAGGGTCCATTTGGTGGACGGCTTGGACATCACATACATCAAGGTGGGGTACATCCAGATGGGCCACACGGCCACATTATCATACCAAATTAATGAGAGAAAAAGAGAGAAAGAAGCACCCACCTCGAGATCTCTTCTTCCTTCTTCCGCCAATGCATGATAGAGCCCCAAAGAAACAATTTCAATGGTGGAGATGATCATTGGATGGTGGAGATGGGAGATAGGGAGGTGGGCCACACTAGCTCTCTCATGGGAGCCATGGACGTGGGTTGCTCCATGGAGGGATTGCTTGGAATGGAGAGAAGTGAAAGAGAGAAATGATGTAAGGGAGTGATGGGAGAGAGGGATGGTGAGGTAATGGGAATTAATGAGTTTGACTTATGGGGAAAAGGGAAGGTAAGGTGGTATAGTAGGGTGATGTCACCCCTAGGGTGACATCATAGTAATTAATGTTTCTAGGGAAGTACAACAATAGGAATAGGTGGGTCCCACAATCAAGCGATCAACGGCCTAGATAATGCACGGGCCGGATCTTATAATCTGAGCATCGTATTGACGCACAAGACGCATCGTCGGAACCGCGGCGACGGCACGGTCAAAATGACATAGGTCTCATTTTGAGTCGGCTCGGGTTTACAGGATGTGACTCAAGAGCATGCGCCAATGCTATCTACTCGTCCCGGGTCGCCGAAACTCGACTAGAGGGAACCGTAGAAGTTTATGGAATGGTACAGGCTAGGTTACGGGTCTTACAATAAGGCCATCTAAAAAAACGTGTGCACCATCCCTAGATGGGTCACATGATCATGATCAAGGGCTAGAAAATGAGATGCACACAACTTATGATCTACATATTGGATGGACGCATAAGACGCATCAATGGAACCGCAACGACGATGCGAACAAGATAGCATAAGTTTCGGCTTGATCTGGGTCGGGTCTATATGACCGGACTTAAGGATGACCGCAAACATTATCCAACGTTCGCGGGTCGCCGGGATTCGACCGGTAGGACCGCGGGACCAAGAGAAATGAAATGCACACACATACATACACATGCACTCGGGTCGGGTCTTATAGCAATGCATACACGTGGAGCCCATGTTTGGGTGATCTAGAACATCAATCAGATGAACACCACCACGAATTCCAAATTGAGTAAGAAATTCTAATTATGGGTCATTTTCCAATACAAATTGCTATTTTTAATGACCCATGATCCATATAACCTTGACCTCCCTAATTGGAAGACCTTACCCTTCAATCGATGACCTAGAAACTAGATAAGGGAAATCTACCAAATTCAATGAAAAATGGGCCAACAATCAAACAGTTATGCGGTATCAGATCAGTGGCCCGATCACTATGACTCCCATGTGTGCCTTGATCAATGGCCATACCAAAATAGAAATGCAGAAATAATACACATTCAGCTAAAAAAAGGCTGAAGATTGATGTAGCAAGGATCCTTCATTCTACCATGTTTTTGGGTGACTAGAGCATTAAATAACTCCTCTAGCTTAAAACAATGATAACAAACTCCTGATTGTCCAAATGAGTTAATGATTTTAAGGGTCTTTATTTGCGTAATGTATGCTACATCTACCATTAATCACGAGCCTCTCTTCATAGCCACCTGGCATGCATTGGATGTCCAACCTTGCATGCATCAATTGGCTCTTAGCATGCTATAGAGAGAGAGAGAGAGGAGGCAAAGGTTGACAGTACCACCTTTTTGGGTTAAGTTACCTATAGAATAGAGCTACCCGATCCACAACTTGGATGTCCCGCACATGCTTGCATAGCCTCATATGAACCTAATCAAATTGGTTAAGAGGGTTGGAATCTTCCTCTTTCATAAATTTTTTGGAAGTCTCCCACCTATAATGTGTTTAATCAGATCAATGATCCAAATCATTGAACAATGGGGTGCCCATATATTTGTCGAGACTAAGGACCTCCTAATTTCTCTCCATAATAAGTCCAAAAATGGAAAGTTAAATATTTCCAACAAAAGAATAAAGCATTAATATCTATTTACACACATTAAGTGGTTTTATAATTGAAGTACGAGAATAACATCTCAAACAAGTTGCTTGAGATACGTTAGACTTCCAAAATAACTTATTAATGGATTGCGCACAACTAATCAAAGCAAAATATTCACTACACCAATATCCCTCTTCAGGAACGGTTGAAAACCATTCCTAGAGCATTTAGGAACGGTTTTCAACTGTGGCTAAATAGGGAATCGCAAAAACCTAGGGGCAGTTGAAAACCATTCCAACATTTTCAATTTTAGAACAGTTGAGGAATAGGGCATCACAAAATATTAGGGACGGTTAAAAACCGTCGCAAATTTTCAATTTCCAACCCAATACAATCCTTTTTAATTTTTGGGAATGGTATTTTTCTTATTTGGAACGGTTTTAAACCGAAAAAACCGTGCAACTACGAGCAAAATCCAATAAATGTGTAGCAACACATTATACAATTTTAAACACATGAGAAAAGCCTGCATCAATAGTAAAGATTCACCAAAATGCACAAAAAAAAATCCAAGTTGATATAACCTCTTCTCCAAAACTGGCATGTATTTAAAGTCAATTTGACTATATACCCCAAGAGGGGACAATATTCCTAATTTCAGCCCATGGATTAGGCCATGTTCAGATGGCGGGCATCAGTTTTAAAGGCATTGTAACCATCTATGGGCTCAAGATCTTGGTCCCAATATGATGTGGGCCACATGTGACATATACGTAAGTTCCTCTGAAAATATTATACATTTTATGGTCTCAGATCAAGGACCATTACATTCCTCTGAAAATAATAATACTCGTGTTTTCATGGGTGTAGAACAAAGTTTAGGAGAGCAAGCTCTGTGTTCATTCAAACATCTCACTATTGAAAATATCTGCAACTTTGGATTTATTGTCAGCTTCCCCCTTCACAAAGTAAATAAAAGACATAAGAACCCTGCATCTAGGTGGGCGTGAACTTAACAAACCTGTTATTGATGAGATAAGTTTGGTCTAAGTAACCTAAAATGGCTAAACTCAACCCAACACATATACAAGTCAATCATAATTCTTTTAACTATTGATCTAGGACTAGAAACAGCCAAAAATTAACATAATGTGTCTGCAAGTAAAAATGACATGGGAAGTGGTATGTAAGTAGCACACTTTAACATAATGTGTCTTCAGCCTTTTTATAGCTAAATGTGTATTATTTCTGCATTTCTATTTTGGTATGGCCATTGATCAAGGCACACATGGGAGCCATAGTGATCGGGCCACTGATCTAATACCGCATGACTGTTTGATTGTTGGCCCATTTTTCATTGAATTTGGTAGATTTCCCTTATCTAGTTTCTAGACCATTGATTGAAGCGTAAGGTCTTCCAATTAGGGAGGTCAAGGTTATATGGATCATGGGTCATTAAAAATAGCAATTTGTATTGGAAAATGACCCATAATTAGAATTGCTTACTCGATCTAGAATTCATGGTGGTGTTCATCAGATTGATGTTCTGGATCACCCAAACATGGGCTCCACGTGTATGCATTGCAAACCACACTTGTTGATAGATTAAGCCCTGCAATTGCCTGGGTCCTTGCTCTTGCTCCAGTGGTAGACTCTTAGGAGTTTCAAAACCTGGTCAAGGGTTTGAGTACCCATAGGTGGTGAAATCCCACTATGGCGTGAGTGTGTGGCGGTGTGTGTGCGTGTTAAAAAAAAAAAAAAAAAGAAAAAAAGCCCTGCAATTGCCTATGAAGTTTCATGCCACGTAACCAATATATGTTGTTGGTATCTCATGCTTAACTTCTTTTTTTTTTTTCTAGCATCGCTATCCAAGAGCATGAAGATAACAAGTTATGAAATAATTAATGAAGATAAGGAAGCCATTTTACTTTTGAACTTTGCTTGCTACTTATTTTTCCTATAGGAATTATAACTTACATTATGCAATGACTGGGCCAAATTGGTTTGTGGATTTAAGTCCCTACCTGAATGAGTTGGGCTTGGGCCTATGATATGGACCCACTAATAGGCCTAGCCTAGGTCAAGCCTACTTGCAGGTTAACTGACCTAATCTACTTTTGAGGTGGGTTCAGGCTAGAATGGTCATTTAAGTAAATGAGTCAAGTTTGAGTTGAACCCTATGTGTCCACATAAGTTATTAATGGGTTGGGCTAGATAACCCGACTTGATTTTACCCAAAATCCAAAAAGAAGAAGAAGAAGAAAAGTATAGATAAATCCATTGTCTAGACCAAACTTAAGATGATTTATTGGGTCATTTATTCAACTTAAACTCATTAAAATTGGATCAGCTTCATGGGAAGTGTTCTTTAAGTATCCACCGACATCCCTACTGACCTCAACGTGGCCCGTGTGATAAACGGTTCGGGTACCCATTGATAGCCTCATCGACCTTACCTGACTCATGTGATAAACGGGTCAAATTTGTATTAGAGGGTTAGTATCGACCCATTAAATTAATGCGTCGGCCACTTTTGATTTTTGACCCGACCTAAATTTGCCCTGAATTTTAATGGGTCAGGTCTTGTTATAAAATTGCAATTAGTTTCTTAAATGGGTCAAGTATGGGGATGCCACTAAACTCAACCCGACCCAGCATCCCATACCTAACCCAACCCAACCAATCACATTTGTAACCCTGCCCGTTAAGCTTTTAGGACTAGCTTCCAATGCCTGGAAGGCGTTCCATCTTCTAAGGAAAGGTCAAACAATCAACATATTGAAACATTTCAATACAAGAGTTATTAGTTTTCAAATATTTTCCATTAAAAAGGTGATCCATCTTATAAAAAAGTTGGGATCATTGAAATAGGATCTCAAATATTCAAAGTTTCAAATTCTCATTCTTAACCCGTTTCTTTGTTGGCCCACGTATTAAAAAAAAATTAGGAATTTTGCATATCTCACTCACTAAGGAGGTCCACCACAATATGAACGCTTCAGATTGGGGAGCAATAAGCCCCACTTTGTACAAACTGAAATCCCATACATTATTGTACAATCTCTTAGGCCATGCATATGATTGTACCATACCTTGATTTTATAAGGTATATGCCCATTTTCGATTAGGACTGAATGGGCCAAGGCCAAGCTAGGCACATTTAAAATTTTGAATTAGCCTGGCTGTTAAGCCTAGCCCAAACAACTGACATTTCTGTTGGGCCCAATGAGGTGGTCCCCCGCTTGTACAGCGTGCAAAGGCACTTCCATGTGTGGCCCACTCGTGTGGCCTCCACAAGTTTTTGGATCAACTTGACATTTCTGTTCTCCCTTCTACCAGGTCTACAAGACTTGTCGGTAGGTCAGATGGCAAATAAACACCAAGGTGGATCTCATGAAGGTTTCAATGGTGGGCATCATGTCCTCACTGTTTTTTGTGGTGTAGTCCACCTAAGATCTGGATCGGCCTCATTTATAGGCCCATGATCTAAAATAAGCTGGAGAAATAGATGGACGGTGTGGATTCAACATATACATTATGGTGGGTCGCATGAGTGGGGACCACCCTCGCTGGGATTTTCGAGAAGCAGCGCACCTTGAAAAAGGGAAGGATTTAGATGGCCCTCGGTAGGAAGTTTCTACACAAGGATGCTGGGTGGGGCTCACCACTATGTTTTTCGGAAATCTACCCCTTTTATCCTTTTGGTGAGCTCATTTCAAGACAAAAGAGCAAAAATGAGGTGGATCCAAAACTCAAGTGGGCCACAAGAGAGGGAAAATTGGGGAAAGAAATACATACCGTTGAAACCTTCCTGGGCTCCACCTTGATGTTTATATGCCATCCAAACCGTTTATAAGGTCATTATCACTGGGATGGAGTGGGAAAAAAAAAAAGCCTGAAGCAAAGCTTTCATGGGCATAAGAATGTTTCAACGATTCTCACTGAATCCCCACTGTATCCGCTCTGCGGCCCACTTTAGTTTTGAAACCACCTCATTTTTGGTCTAATATCATAAAATGAGCTCACAAAACGGATGAACGGATAGATTTCTCATGGAGATGACAGTTGGCCCACCTAACATTTTTGCGCAGGAACTTCAAGCAAAAGGTTTGGCCACTCTCCTCTCACCAGTCAATAGCCCGTGGTCGGTGCTCTGTGGGCCCCACAATGATGTATGTGTTTCATTCACGTCGTTCATCTATTTTTATAGATCATTTTATGTTGTTAAACCAAAAATAAAGTATATCCCAAGCTCAAGTGGACCACATTGTAGGAAACAGTGTTGAATGAGCTTCAACCATTGAAAACTTTTTGAGGGCCGTAGAAGTTTTGGATCAAGATGATCTTTGTTTTTCCCTTCATCTAGGTCTGTATGACCTAATCAACAAATTGGATTTCAAATAAATAGTACATTGGGCCTTACAATGATTTAAATGGTGGATATCCAATCACTATTTTTTCCTGTGGTGTAGTACACCTGAGATTTATATCCCTATACTTTTTGGGGATAGGGCTTTAAAATTATCTTTAATAATGGATGAACGGAATGGATGAAACAGATACATCATGGTGGGGCCCACAGAGCACGGGGGCTGGTGGTAGGGGGAGTAGCCAATCCGTTTTTCTTCCGAAGGATTTCTCACAAAAATCAAGGAAGCGGATTGCGTGCTGAGTAACACAACACGCTTAGCGTATCAAGTAAACTATATTAGGTAGACCATGATTTATGTATTTGATCCACTCCGTCCATCCATTTTATCGGATAATTTTAGGACTTGAGCCTAACAATTAAGCATATCGAACACTCAAATGGATCACACAATAAGAAGCAATGTGAATTGAGTATTTACCGTTGAAAAATTCTTGGGGCCACATAAGTTTTGGATCAAGCTTATTTTTATGTTTTCCATTCATCCATGTCTGTATGATCTTATGAACAGGTCGGATGACAAATAAACATCACTGTGGGGCCTAGCAAGGTTTCAACGGTGGAAATCGCTATTCTCAATGTTTCGTGTGGTATGATCTGGGTAATCTTTGGATATGCTTCAATTTTGCGATCAACCCCTTAAATTATTTAGAAAAACGGATGGACGGTGTGGATAGACTACATACATTCAGGGTGGGCCCAACTGAGTTTACTCAGTACGATAAGAGCGTACTGAGTAACTCAGTACGCAATCCGATTTCAAAAACCACGGTTGCCCAGTTAATCTTGGTTATTAAGTAATCTTGCTTAAGACGCAAGAAATAGGCATGTAACGGTCGTCTCTCCCCCCGTTACATTCCACTTCTTTTTTCGTTCTCCCGACTCGGTCCCAATAAGCGTCTCTCCTCGTCCTCCTCCTCCTCCTCCTCACTCTCTCTCTCTCTCTCTCTCTCTCTCTCTCTCTCTCTCTCTCTGCTTTTTCTAGGGTTTCAGAGCTCTCTCTCGATCGATATCGGTCGATGGTCCACCTCTCACCTTCCCATCTAGCCTCCACGACCTCGAATTCGACGGTTGTGATGACATCATCCGCCTCTCTGTCGAATCCCCAATTTCCATCTCCTCCTTCTCCCCAAATGATGCAATGCAACTAATCCACAAATTCGATTTTGTTTCAACTCATGTTGCTGACCCAACCCCCCTCCTCCCTCTCTCACCGGTCTCCTCTCGCCCCATGAAACCCTCGATCTCTCTCCTATCTATAATGGCGATGATGGTGAGAAGATGATGATATGATCTGGTCCGTTTGTCTGCATTTTCATGGCAGCCAAACCCCGGCAACAACCACCAGGTCATCTCTCTCTCTCTGGTTGAATGTCCTTTAATATCCTGTTCTTTGATGTGCGATTCAGGGATTTCTAGGGCAGATAGATGTATTTTGTCTCTATTCTTTTGATTTGATCTATTGATTGGCCTCTGGGAAATCGATTCTCCATCTGTATTCTCCACCAGGTCATCTCTCCATCTGTATTCTCCATCTATTCTTGGGGTTTTGGGGAATTTGGTTTCAAAGGCATTTAAGGATGTAGATGGTGATTCGAGTACCAGGTCCTTCCGATTGTGCAGCAAGCAAGCTATGCTGGACATCTTGCTCTAGCGGTCTCGGGATGTTTCAGCCTATTCGAGGAGTAAGGTTCTTCAGGTGTGGGCAGAACCATGCGAAGAACATGCTGTTTCAATTGGTCTGTGGAACGAGGTTGCTTCTGGGAGATTGGAGGATAAGAGCGCATTCGTGAGGAAAGCGGCATTGAATCTACTCATCACGATGTTGTAGCATAACCCGTTTGGTCTACAACTTCGTATTGCATCATTTGAAGCGCCCTTGGAGAAATACAAGGAGAAACTGGAAGAGATGGAACCCAATGCACCTTCTGAGAGCGTTTTTGGACGGGATACCTTCAGACAATGAGACATGTGAAGCAGATGGAAAGGTTTATCAGGCTGAAGTCAGAGCAGCAAGACAGTGTTACTGACAGTCGTTTGCCTGGTGTGGAAGATGGGGTCAGTAAGGATTCTTCCATGCTGGATTTTGAGAACCTGGAGCAGACCAGGGCCTTGGCTGCATCACTTGAGACATGTTTGAGGTTCTCAAAGTGCATATCCTCCACAATGCCGACTCTGGTCCAACTGCTGTCTTCATCTTCTGCCACTGATGTTGAGAACACGATTGTTTTGCTGATGAGGTGCAGACAGTTCCAAATTGATGACTCTGAGGCCTCTCTCCGGAAAATTTTGCCACTTGTAAGCATCCTCTTTGATTTGTGTTACAATTCTTCTAGACTTACAAAGCAATCTTGGCAAGCATTTAAGGGTGTGTTTGCATTGGATTTCTGTAGGCATTTTCACAGGACAAGCCTATCCATGCAGCTGTTGAGGATGCATTCATCACAATTTATTTGACGAGAAACCCTACAGAAACTGCTGCAAATCTATCGAGCATTGCTATAGAATCTAGCATCGGCGATCTAGCAGCTCTAGAATTTATAGTTGGTTCCTTGGTATCTAAGGGGAATATTTCTACAAGCACGGTATGTTTATTTGATTGTCATAATTTCAGGTGCTGCTTCCATTAATATGATTCACTCACTTTGCTATAGAAGTTATGCATTGGTGTTCTTTTGGCATTCTTTGACATGCATAGTTAGACACTTAGACTAAGAACTAAGAGTGCTGATTTTTGCACACTTCAGGGCCTGTTTTTCTCACCAATTACCTTGGTAGTGTAAAGAAAATGTGCAATAATTACAAATCGCTTTACCTGCCTCCTGACAACATCTGCATTTGACCACTGATTGCTGTGGTAAATTGAAATGATGGCATTTTTACATTGCCTGAATGTCAAATCGCCACCAAAATGCACTGATGTTGCTGTTTGGATTCGAAATTTTTACAGTAATTACATATTGATTGGGATCATTTCAATGGATAGAAACCTTTGACATGATTGGGCCATTTCAGTGGATCTGAACCGTTCAGATGATTTGGTCATTTGGTGATCCAAATGCTTGAGTTGTGCTTTTTAAGTGATCCAAACTCATCATATGATTAAGGCTACTTTCAATGACCGATGTTGATGGATATTTTAAGTTAATCTATATTATTCATATTATTGAGATCAACTCTCAGTGATCGACATTGCTAATTTTGTAGAGCCCTCTTTAACTTTACAAACAATTTTAATGATCAGGCCTATTTTTGTTGATCCTTCATTATTGCTTCTAGTTTAGTTAATTGAGGTGATTCGGTCCTTTGTCTTATTTTCGCTTCTTTATTGATCCAAACTCATCATATGATTGAGGCTGTTTTCAATGACCCATGCCAATAGATATGTTAAGTTGATCTATATTAATATATTATACATATTATAGAGATCAGTTCTCAGTGATCCATACTGTTAATGTTGTAGGGCCCTCTTTAACTTTACAAACAATTTAAATGATCGGGCCTGATTTCGTCAATCCTTCATCTTATTGGATCCAATTTAGTTGGTTGAGGTGATTCGACTCTTGGGGGATGTACACTGATGAATTTTCCATTTTCAGAGACTTTGGTTCAAGAGTCGGCTATAGTTGGTCCATTTTATAATTCAAGATATTTTAGTGATCCACACCATTCGTATTAAGGCATACACTTAACGAATCAATCAGTGAATGTCGCATGAACCAAAAGTTATTAATGATTCAAATTTTGCTAATGATTGGGCTCATTTTCAATGGCACAAACCTTTGATGTGCTTGAACCATTTCAAGTGATCTCAACCGTTCATATGCTTAGTCTTGTTTTATGTGATCCATGCCCTTCATATGATTAGAGTTGTTTTGGTGATGTAAACCCTTCATTAGTTGAGGCCTTTTTTAGTGATCCAAACCAGTAGGTATACTTATGCATCTTTTCACAAATCCATTAAGTTCATCTTTTGATACTTAGGCCTCTATTCATTAATACAACACTTAATATTTTGGGGTTGTTTTCAGTGATCTAAACCCTTCATTTGATTGGATCTAGATCAGTTTGATATAATCAGACCTTCGTTTACCTATCTTATCACTTAATGCTATATACTCGTTGGATTGCACGAGCGTAGAAAAATGTTAAGAGGGGAGGTATCTCGTCTCAGAATTATGCTCATTTTCAATAATCCAAACTGGTTACATGATTGATCAGTATTTAGTGATTCAAATTATTAATAGGTAGAGTTTGTTTCCAATAATATGAACCACTCATATGATTTGGTGCGTTTCCAATAATATGAACCATCATCATCATCTAATACTTAACCCAACTAATTGTTGGGCCCATTTTCACTTTTAGTGACAAAAGCCATTGATGTGCCCGGGCCATTTTAAGTGATCCTAGCTGTTCATATATGTGGCTTGTTTTGAATGACCCATACCCCTTTGGGTTGGAGGAATATAGCATTTCAATTTTTTATGCGAAACCATCAATATGTTCAGGCCCATATTCATTAATCTAGTTAGTTGAATTGATTTGGCCCTTGGGAGGTACAATGGTGACTTTTCTCTTTTTAGAGTTTGGTACAAGAGTTGGCTACAGTGGTTTATTTCTTGTTGTCTTAAACATAAAGTATTAGGAGGACCATTTCTAGTGATCCAATTTATTTTTATAATTTGGTCTAATTTGAAATTGTCAGTATGTGGGCTCATTTTATTAAATTCAAACTGTTTCAAAAGTTTAAACCGTATTTAGTAAGCTAAATTCTTGATATGGTTGGGTTTCTTTTTTCAATGATCTAAACTCTTCTTATGATTTGGCCCATTTCTTGTGATCCAAACCTTTGACATGCTTGGGCCATTTCAATGGATCAAAACCTTTGATGTGCTTGGGCCATTTCAGCGGATTTGTACTTCTTATATGATTCGGCCCATTCAGTTATCCAAATGCATCATATGATTAGTGTTGCTGTTAGTGATTTAAACTCATTGTATGATTGAAGCCTCTTTCCATGACCCATCCCAATGGATATGTTAAGTTGATCCATCTATTCATAATATTTGAGGTTGGTTCTCAATGATCCACATCGTTAATTTTGTAGGACCCTCTTCAGTTCTATACACAATTCAAAAAATCATGTTTCTTTTTACAACGATCCAAATTCATATGATTTGGCCCATTTCTAGTGATCCAAACCTTTGACATGGGCCATTTCGATGGATAAAAAACATTGACATACTTGTGCCATTAAGTGGATCCAAATTGTTTATATGATTCGGCTCATTTGGCGATCCAAACTCATGATATGATTGAAGCTGCTTTTCATGATCCTAACTCATCATATGATTGAAGCTGCTTTTCATGATTCATGGCAATGGATATGCAAAGTTTATCCATGCCCTAAATTTTGTAGATCCTTCTTTAGCTTTACAAATGATCCAAACCTTTGACATGGCAATGGATATTTAAGTTGATCCATGCCCTAAATTTTGTAGGACCCTCTTCTGCTTTACAAATGATCCAAACTGTTCATATGATTTGGTCCATTTCTAGTGATCCAAACCTTTGACGTGCTTGGGCCATTTCAATGGATCAAAACCTTTGACGTGCTTGGGCCATTTCAACGGATTTGAACTTCTTATATGATTCATCCCATTCAACGATCCAAATGCATCATATGATTAGTGCTGCTGTTACTGATCTGAACTAATCATATGATTGAAGCCTCTTTCCATGACCCATCCCAATGGATATGTTAAGTTAAATCCATCTATTTGTAATATTTTATGTTGGTTCTCAGTGTTCCACATTGTGAATTTTGTAGGACCATCTTCAGCTCTACGCACAATTCAAACAATCATGTTTCTTTTTACAACGATTCAAATTCATATGATTTGGCCCATTTCTAGTGATCCAAACCTTTGACATACTTGGGTCATTTCAATGGATCAAAACCTTTGACATGTTTGGGCCATTTCAATGGATTTGAACTTCTTATATGATTTGGCCCATTTGGGCCATTCAGTGATCCAAATGCCTCATATGATTAGTGTTGCTGTTAGTGATCTAAACTAATCATATGATTGAAGCCTCTTTCCATGACCCATCCCAATGGATATATTAAGTTAGATCCATCTATTCGTAATATTTGATGTTGGTTCTCAATGATCCACATTGTTAATTTTGTAGGACCCTCTTCAGCTCTACACACAATTCAAATAATCATGTTTCCTTTTAGAACGATCCAAGATTCCAAATTCATATGATTTGGCCCATTTCTAGTGATCCAAACCTTTGACATGGGCCATTATGATGAATAAAAAACATTAACATGCTTGGGCCATTTAGTGGATATAAATTGTTCATATGATTCGGCTCATTCGGCGATCCAAACTCATCATACGATTGAAACTGCTTTTCATGATCTAAACTCATCATATGATTGAAGCTGCTTTTCATGATTCATTGCAATGGATATGGTAAGTCGATCCATTCCCTAAATTTTGTAGGACCCTCTTTAACTTTACAAATGATCAAAACTGTTCATATGATTTGGCCCATTTTTAGTGATCCAAACCTTTGACATGCTTGGGCCATTTCAATGGATAAAAAACTATGACGTGCTTTGGTCATTTAAGCGGATTTGAACTTCTTATATGATTTGGCCCAGTCAGCGATCCAAATGCATCATATGATTAATGCCGCTGTTAGTGATCTAAACTCATCATATGATTGACGCCTCTTTCCATGACCTATCCCAATGCATATGTTAAGTTAGATCCATCTATTCATAATATTTAAGGTTGGTTCTCTGTTATCCACCTCGTTAATTTTGTAGGACCCTCTTCAGTTCGATACGCAATTCAAACAATTAGGGTTCTTTTTACAACAATCCAAATTCATATGATTTGGCCCATTTCTAGTGATCCAAATATTTGACATGGGCCATTTCGATGGATTAAAAACATTGACATGTTTGTGCTATTCAGTGTTTCGGCTTATTCGGCGATCGACACTCATTATACGATTAAAGCTGCTTTTCATGATCCAAACTCATCATATGATTAAAGTTGCTTTTCATTTTCCAAACTCACCATATGATTGAAGCTGCTTTTCATTATCCATGGCAATAGATATGCTAAGTTGATCCATGCCCTAAATTTTGTAGATCCCTCTTCAGCTTTACAAATGATCCAAACTATTTATATGATTTCACCCATTTCTAGTGATCCGAACCTTCGACATGCTTGGGCCATTTCAATGGATCAAAACCTTTGACTTGCTTGGGCCATTTCAATGGATTTGAACTTCTTTTATGATTCGGCCCATTCAGCGATTTAAATGCATCATATGATTCGTCCTGCAGTTAGTGATCTAAACTGATCATATGATTGAAGCCTTTTTCCATGACCTATCCCAATGGATATGTTAAGTTAGATCCATCTAGTCATAATATTTGAGGTTGGTTCTCAGTGATCCACATTGTTAATTTTGTAGGACCCTCTTGAGTTCGATACGCAATTCAAACAATCAAGTTTCTTTTTACAACAATCCAAATTCATATGATTTGTCCCATTTCTAATCATCCAAAATTTTTTCATGGGCCATTTTGATAGATTAAAAAACATTGACATGCTTAAGCCATTCAGTGGATCCAAATCATTCATACGATTCGGCTCATTCGGCGATCGACACTCATCAGACGATTGAAGCTACTTTTCATGATCCAAACTCATCCTACGATTGAAGCTGCTTTTCATGATCCAAACTCATCCTATGATTGAAGCTGCTTTTCATGATCCTAACTCATCATATGATTGAAGCTGCTTTTCACGATCCATGGCAATGGATATGTTAAGTTGATCCATGCCCTAAATTTTGTAGGATCCTCTACATCTTTACAAATGATCCAAACTGTTCATATGATTTGGCCCATTTCTAGCGATCCAAACCTTTGACATGCTTGGGCCATTTCAATGGATGAAAACCTTTGATATGATTCGGCCCATTCAGCGATCCAAATGCATCATATGATGAGTGTTGCTGTTAATGATCTAAACTAATCATAAGATTGAAACATCTTTCTATGACCTATCCGAATGGATATGTTAAGTTAGATCCATCTATTCATAATATTTTATGTTGGTTCTTAGTGTTCCACATTGTGAAGATCCGGATTTGAACTTCTTATATGATTCGGCCCATTCAGCGATCCAAATGCATCATATGATGAGTGTTGCTGTTAATGATCTAAACTAATCATAAGATTGAAACATCTTTCTATGACCTATCTGAATGGATATGTTAAGTTAGATCCATCTATTCATAATATTTTATGTTGGTTCTCAGTGTTCCGCATTGTGAATTTTGTAGGACCATCTTCAAGTCTACACACAATTCAAGCAATCATGTTTCTTTTTACAACGATCCAAATTCATATGATTTTGCCCATTTCTAGTGATCCAAACCTTTGTCATGGGCTATTTCGATGAATAAAAAACATTAACATGCTTGGGCCATTTAGTGGATATAACTTGTTCATATGATTCGGCTCATTCGGCAATCCAAACTCATCATATGATTAAAGCTCCTTTTTATGATCCAAACTTATCATATGGTTAAAGCTGCTTTTAATGATACATGGCAATGGATATGTTAAGTTGATCCATCCATTCATAATATTTGTTGTTCGTTCTCAGTGATCCACATTGTTAATTTTGTAGGACCCTCTTCAACTCTACGCACAATTCAAACAATCATGTTTCTTTTTACTACAATCCAAACTCATGTGATCTGGCCCATTTCTAGTGATCCAAACCTTTGACATGGTCCATTTCGATGAATAAAAAACATTGACATGCTTGGGCCATTTAGTGGATCCAAATTGTTCATATGCTTCGGCTCATTCGGCGATCCAAACTCATCATACGATTGAAGCAGCATTTCATGATCCAAACTCATCATATGATTAAAGCTGGTTTAAATGATCCAAACTCATCATATGATTGAAGCTGCTTTTATGATCCATGGCAATGGATATCTAAGTGTATCCATGCCTTAAATTTTGTAGATCCCTCTTCAGCTTTACAAATGATCCAAACTGTTGCTATGATTTGGCCCATTTCTAATAATTCAAACCTTTGACATGCTTGGGCCATTTCAATGGATCAAAACCTTTAACGTGCTTGGGCCATTTCAAAAGATTTGAGCTTCTTATATAATTCGGCCCATTCAGCTATCCAAATGCATCATATGATTAGTGCCGCTGTTAGTGATCGAAACTGATCATATGATTAAAGCCTCTTTCCATGACCCATTCCAATGGATATGTTAAGTTAGATCCATCTATTCGTAATATTTGATGTTGGTTCTCAGTGATCCACATTGTTGATTTTGTAGGACCCTCTTCTGCTCTACACACAATTCAAACAATCATGTTTCTTTTTACAACGATCCAAATTCATATGATTTGGCCCATTTCTAGCGATCCAAACCTTTGACATGGGCCATTTCGATGAATAAAAAACATTGACATGCTTGGGCTATTCAGTGGATATAAATTGTTCATATGATTCGGTTCATTCGACGATCCAAACTCATCATACGATAAAGCTCCTATTCATGATCCAAACTTATCGTATGATTAAAACTGCTTTTCATGATACATGGTAATGGATATGTAATGTTGATCCATGTGCTATATTTTGCAGGATCCTCTTTAGCTTTACAAATGATCTAAATTGTTCATATGATTTTGCGCATTTCAATCGATCAAAACCTTTGACATGCATAGGCCCTTTCAACTGATTTGAACTTCTTATATGATTCGACCCATTCACCGATCCAAATGCATCATATAATTAGTGCCGCTGTTAGTGATCTAAACTCATCATATGATTGCAGCCTCTTTCCATGACCCATCCCAATGGATATGTTAAGTTCGATCTAGCTATTCATATTATTGACGTTGGTTCTTAGTGATCCAAACCATTAATTTTTTAGGACCCTCTTCTATTTTACAAACGATTCAAATGATATGGTTTCATTTTACAATGATCCAAACTGTTCATATGGTTTGGCCCATTTCTAGTGATCCAAACCTTTGACATGCTTGTGCCATTTCAATGGATCAAAACCTTTGACATGTTTGGGTCATTTCAGTGGATCCGAACGGTTCATATGATTCAGCTCATTCGGTGATCCAAATACCTCATATGAGTCATGCTGCTTTTAGTGATCTAAACTCATCATATGATTGAAGCTGCTTTCTATGGCACTTGTTACTGGATATGCTAAGTTGATCCATCTTATTTATATTGCTGAGGTTGTATCTCAATGATCCATACTGTTAATTTTATAGCACTTCTTCAGTTTATAAACCATTCAAGGATTGGGCCTGTTTTCACGGACCCAAACCATTCATACTAATGCTTCGCTAATATTGTTGAGTTTGTTTATAGTGATCCAAGCTTTTCACATGATTTGACCTGTTCTGGAGATCCAAACCTTTGACATGCTTGGGCCATTTCATTGGATCTGGGTAGTTCATATGATTACGCATATTTGACGATTGAAATGCTTCATATGATTGGAGTTGCTTTTAATGATCCGGAGTAGTTTACATGATGATGCTAGTTTTAGTGACCCAAGCCAATTGATATTCTAAGTTGATCCATATCATTCATATGATTGAGCCATCTTTTAGTAATCCATTTAATTATTATTGTGTGGCCCCTATGGCGACTCCCGAAGCCTGGGAGCTACTCCTAGACCAACAGAATTACATGAATGACATGGCGTTTTCAGTCAAAGCCTTTGGCCCGAACTTCAATTTATAGATCTCTTTTTTCTTCAAAGTGGATCTATTAGGGGCCAGACCAGCCTGACCCCCCCGAAGGGGCTTATCATCTGGTGTTGGTTGACTGAATCTGATTGCCTATAAGTTGTTTGCTACACCAAAAAGTCCATCTACATCCCCTATTTGAATTAGAAATTCTGCCTTGCCTCCTATCACTTCACTCCTTCCCGTGATCATTTTCAGGTTTTGGTTTGTCCTAGAAGACGGGGTAAGGTCCCATGAATGTGCACACGACTTACTTTTTATTAGACTATCTTCAATAAGCAAAATCACACATCACTTTAGACAAAGGTTGATTAGCCATGGAATCAAAGTAATAACCGTCGATCTTTAATTTAGGATCAAGACAAATAAGAACAGTCAGACTCTTACCTGAAGATGAAGTTAGGCTTGGATAAGGACACTAGTTGGATTAGGAAGTCACTCATAACAAAATGTTTTTTTAAAAGCTGAAAATACTTGGGCATCATTTAAAATAGAGAAATTTTATGCATCATATTCAAAAGGATTCCGCGCCAGAATAGAAAACTAGGAAAATTTTAATGATTAAGAAATAAATTAATAGGAAGAATACCAAAGGACGATCTACTCTAAAATAACGTAGGCGATTTTATTTTTCTCTCCTTCATTTGCAGTGTATTTTGCATGGATGACTCTTCTAACTTGTTTATATGTTGATTATTTTCAGAAAAGTAAGCCTTCATCGAAAATAAGCGATCATGATATAAATTGTAAGGAAACTTTTGCTTAACGGGGATGTGGGCAATTGATGATGTTGGTTCTTTATTATTATTATTTTTTTCTATGGAAATACTTGGGGATGCAACAGCATTACGCTATCAAAGCCCTTGAGATATACCGGAAATCAGGGCAGCAGGTAGTTGTTCTCCTCATCCAATTTGTCCATATGCCCTTTGTCACTCACTACATGCTGATTTAAGTTGAAAATTTTTGCCTATTCGCCATGCCTCAAGCTACTTCCCTGTTGCAGGCTGAAAGGTTGTCTAAGTTTTATGAAGTATGTAAAAACCTTGATCGTGGGCGTGGAGAAAAGTTTATCAAGATTGAGCAGGTTTCAATTTTTACAGTGATGCCTCTTATAATAGATATTTCTTTCTTTGTATTCTGAAACACTTCTTACCAAGACTATGATAACACTTGTAACTTGATTGGATTATCACTGTGTCTCAACCTTAAGATCATGGGCTGGATCCTAGCTTATCTACTGAAGCACACGATTGCACGAAATTGGTAAAGAAAACTGACAAGTGATGGTGTCTTTATTTGTTTTGTTTTTTTGTTTTTTTTTTTTCTTTTTAAATGACTGGTTCTCTTGGTCTTACTTTTGCCTAGATTTACATTACGAAATCCACAAGGGCTCTTCCATTTACCATAAACCTTTGGAACCTCATTGCCATATATTGAAACCTCCCAAATCTTTGACTGAATTATAGATGGAGCATAACCCAAAAGTAAAAGTAAGCAGATATTGGAACCATCTGATTTTTTCAGTTGGAACTAGGGCCACTCACTGTTTTATTCTTAACCATACATTTGATAAGTACCATTAATTGGATGGTTTGGTTTGCTTGATCAGTACTTACTGTTTTATTCTTAACCATACATTTTTGAAGTACCATTAATTGGATGGTTTGGATTGCTTGATCAGTATGGTATTTGAGATATGCTCCATCCATAATGTGCCCCACAATTTGGATGATTGGATGGTCTGGATGGTCTGGGTAGTACATGGGCACCACATTTGAGGAGGATGAGTCACCACCATTATCAAAGTGTTGGTGAACTATCATATGGGTGTAACCATCTGATTTTTTTTTTCCTCCTGTTTGGAAGGGATTCTTGGATGATCAATACATTACACACAGCTGCAGCAGTTGCAAGATGAGAGCAACCCAGATTTTGTTTTTGAAGTGGTGTCTCTCTTCTTTGATGATTCTGAGAAGCTTCGCAATGATTTGAGCAGAGCTCTGTGAGGAATCTGCTTCTCTCTCTCTTGTTGGACATTGAAAAGCTCACTTTTTCTATGTTTTTCTTTTCTTGAAGAGATCAGCAGCCTGTAGATTTCAAAAAGGTTGATGCCCATGTTCATCAGTTGAAGGGCAGCAGCTCCAGGTATTTCACTCCATCCAAATATCCAATACATCATTCTTTTGTTTCCATCTCTCTCAAGAAACCCAACTTCCCAATTCTATGACAAACCTACTTCTTTGATTTATTTTTTTTCCTGCTTATTACAGTGTTTTATTTTTTTTTTCTTCATAGGAAGCTATTGTTTTTGTTAGGATAAATACCTGGTTCATGAACTGTGTAATGTTAAATTTTGATCTGGAGTGCAGATTAGGAAAATAGAGGAAGATTTGTTATGTGTTGTTTTTTAGGAGCATGCACTTCCTGCATCCCACTCCCTGCTAGCAGAAACCGATCCACATTGGAGATGGATGTGATTCATCTTCAATTCGGAGAATTTTACATTTAGTAGCGGTTGTGGATAGCTAGCTGTAGCATGACAGGAGTGGTCTATTTTTAATTAACCTTGTAGATCTTAGATTTATCTGGCTTCCCAGCTGTTTTTTTTTCCCGGTTTTCTTCCTAGAGCTGTGCCAACTTTCTAGTTGTTGTGCTGCTCTGCAAATTTAAATCTTCCATTTCCTTACTGTTTTGACTCTGTTATCTTCATCAATTCTTTCTAGAATATGATAAGCAGATGAGCTCTTGTTGCAAATTGTACTGTATAGGAGAAGGAGCGCTTGTGCTTCTTGTCAAGTTTCAGATACATTTTGTAATTGTATGAGTTCATCATCGTTCATTTCAATATGAATTTGATACATTCCGATGTTATTGACATTGAAATGATGTTGAATTCAATTAATATTATCTGGGACTTCATTTCTATGGAACGTATCAACGATACAAACCAATACAAATGATCCAAACCTTTGACATGCTTGGGCCATTTCAGTTGATTTGAATTTCTTATATGTATTAGACCATTCAGTGATCCAAATGCATCTTATGATTCGTGCTGATATTAGTGATCTAAACTCATCATATGATTGAAACCTCTTTCCTTGACCCATCCCAATGGATGTTAAGTTGATCCATCTATTCATAATATTTGAGGTTGGTTCTCAGTGATACACATCGTTAATTTTGTAGGACCCTCTTCAGTTCTTTAAACAATTCAAACAATCAGGTTTCTTTTACAACAATCTAAATTCATATGATTTGGCCCATTTCTAATGATCCAAACCTTTGAAATGGGCCATTTCGATAGATAAAAAACATTGACATGCTTGGGCCATTCAGTGGATCGAAATTGTTTATATGATTCGGGTCATTCGTGATCCCACCTAATCATACGATTGAAGCTGCTTTTCATGATCCATGGCAATGGATATGCTAGGTTGATCCATGCCCTAAATTTTGTATGACACTCTTCAGCTTTACAAATGATCCAAATAGTTCATATGATTTGGCCCATTTCTAGTGATCCAAACCTTTGACGATTCGGCCCATTCAGCGATCCAAATGCATCTTATGATTCATGTTGCTATTAATGATCTAAACTCATCATATGATTGAAGCCTCTTTCGATGAACCATCCTAATGGATATGTTCAGTTGATCCATCAATTCATAATATTTGAGGTTGGTTCTCAATGATCCACATTGTTAATTTTGTAGGTCCCTCTTCAGTTCTATACACAATTCAAACAATTAGGTTTCTTTTTACAACGATCCAAATTCATATCATTTGGCCCATTTCTAGTGATCCAAACCTTTTAAATGGGCCATTTCGATGGATAAAAAACATTGACATGCTTGGGCCATTCAGTGGATCCGAATTGTTGATATGATTTGGCTCATTCCGCTATCCAAACTCATTATACAATTGATGCCGCTTTTAATGATCCAAACTCATCAAATGATTGAAGTTGTTTTACATGATCCATGGCAATGGATATGGTTGATCCATGCTTGGGCCATTCAGTGGATCTGAATTGTTGATATGATTCGGCTCATTCCGCGATCCAAACTCATTATACAATTGATGCTGCTTTTAATGATCCAAACTCATCAGATGATTGAAGTTGTTTTACATGATCCATGGCAATGGATATGGTTGATCCATGCGCTAAATTTTGTAGGACCCTCTTTAGCTTTACAAACGATCCAAACTGTTTATATGATTCGGCCCATTCATAGTGATCTCAGCGATCCAAATGCATCTTATGATTCGCGCTGATATTAGTGATCTAAACTCATCATATGATTGAAACCTCTTTCCTTGACCCATCCTAATGGATATGTTAAGTTGATCCATCTATTCATAATATTTGAGGTTCGTTCTCAGTGATACACATCGTTAATTTTGTAGGACCCTCTTCAGTTCTTTAAACAATTCAAACTATCAGGTTTCTTTTTACAACGATCTAAGTTCATATGATTTGGCACATTTCTAATTATCCAAACCTTTGAAATGGGCCATTTCGATGGATAAAAAACATTGAAATGCTTGGGCCATTCAGTGGATCAAAATTGTTTATACGATTCGGCTCATTCGCGATCCAAACTAATCATACAATTGAAGCTACTTTTCATGATCCAAACTCATTATATGATTGAAGCTGCTTTTCATTATCCATGTCAATGCTTAGGTTAAGTTGATCCTTGCCCTAAATTTTGGTAGGACCCGCTTCAACTTTACATATGATCCAAACTGTTCATATGATTTGGTCAATTTCTAGTGGTCCAAACCTTTTACATGCGTGGGCCATTTTAATGGATCAAAACCTTTGACGTGCTTGGGCAATTTCAGCGGATTTGAACTTCTCATATGATTCGTCCCATTCAATGATCCAAACGCATCATATGATATGGGTTGCTATTAGTGATCTAAACTCATCATCTGATTGAAGCCTCTTTCCATGACCCATCCCAATGTTTATGTTAAGTTGATCCATCTATTCGTAATATTTGAGGTTGGTTCTCAGTGATCCACATCATTAATTTTGTAGGACCCTCTTCAGTTCTATACACAATTCAAACAATCAATTTTCTTTTTACAACGATCCAAATTCATATGATTTGGCCCATTTCTAGTCATCCAAACCTTTGAAATGGGCCATTTCGATGGATAAAAACATTGACATGCTTTGTCCATTTAGTGGATCCAAATTGTTCATATGATTCGGCTCATTCGCTATCCAAACTCATCATACGATTGGAGATGCTTTCCATGATCCAAACTGATCATATGATTGAAACTACTTTTCATGATCCATGGCAATGGATATGCTAAGTTGATCCATTCCCTAAATTTTGTAGGACCCTCTTCAACTTTACAAAAGATCGAAACTGTCCATATGATTTCGCCCATTTCTAATGATCCAAACCTTTGACATGCTTGGGCCATTTTAACGGATTTGAACTTCTATGATTCGCCCCATTCCACGATCCAAATGCATCATATGATTCGTGTTGGTGTTAGTGATCTAAAGTCATCATATGATTGAACCTCTTTCCATGACTCATCCCAATGGATATGTTAAGTTGATCCATCTATTCGTAATATTTGAGGTTGTTTCTCAGTGATCCACATCGTTAATTTTGTAGGAACCTCTTCAGTTCTAAACACAATTCAATTTTGTAGGACCCTTAATGTAATTTGGGCCATTTTAGTGATCCACACCCTTTATATAATTTGGCCCATTTTAGTGATCCATATGCTTCATATTATTGAGGTCGTTTTCAGTGATCCAAATCAATTGATATGCAAAGGCCCATGTTTAAACAACCAAGCGTAGTGATGTAAACCCTTCACGTAATTTGGGCCATTTTAGTAATCCACACCCTTTATATAATTTGGGCCATTTTAGTAATCCACACCCTTTATATAATTTGGTCCATTTTAGTGATCCACCCGCATCATATTATTGAGGTTGTTTTCTGTGATCCAAGTCATTTGATATGCAAAGGCCCATGTTTAACAACCAAGCAAAGTGATCCAAACCCTTCATGTAATTTGGGCTATTTTACTAATACAAACCCTCTCGTATTATTGAGGTTGTTTTTAGCTTGTGTTTGTAGGATTGATATGCCACTACTGTCAAACCATGAATATGCTAAGGCCCTTGTTAGTGATCCAAATAATCGGTGTGATACAACCCTTACTGGAACTGTGCTTGTATTTTCACCCATTTGTGACAGTTGAGTACATAGGTCAGTACATTGGTCACCCATATCTTCTTCGTATGGTCATAGAGAGCTCCACAAAGGGTGGTAGCATTCACTTGACTTGTGAGAAGAAAGAGGGTGTGACCAGGGTATCCCAAATCGGTTACGTATCGGCCGTAACGGCCGATACGTAACGGTAACGGTGGGACCCGTTACGCGTTTCGGGTTCGTATCTGCGGCTGCGCCCGGCTGCGCCCGGCTGCGGCTGCGGCTGCTTCCTGTTCTTCTTCTTCTTCTTCTTCCTCTCTCTCTCACTCTCTCTCTGTCTCTCTCTCAATCTCTTCTTTCCCGTTTCCCTCTTTTTTTCTTTTCTTTCTTTCCCTCTTTTTTTCTTTTCGTTTCCCTCTCTCTCTGTTTTTTTTTATTTGCCGCAGCTGACGTGTCACGCAAAGACGAGCGCTGACACTCCTCGAGCTCCGAGTTGTACGAACGGTTCAAAGGAGATCAAAGTTATATGGGCTCCACGGTGATGTATTTATTACATCTACACCGTTCACCTATTTTCAGAGATTATTTTAGAGCACCAGCCAAAAAATGAATTATATCCAGAGATCATCTGGACCGCACCAAAAATAGCAGTAGGGATAATGATTTTCACGGTTAAATAATTTTTAGGGCGCACGTAACGTTTATTTTCCATCCAATCATATCAGACCCGAGTGGGCCTCACCATAATGTATATATTTTATCCATATCATCCATCCATTTTGCAACGTCATTTTAAGTCAGGATTCAAAAAATTAATAATATCCAAATCTCAGGTGGACCACACCATAGGAAATAGTGGTTATAGAATGCTCACCATTAAAAATTTCCTAAAGTCCACTGTAATGTTTATTTTCAATCTAACCTGTTAATTGGGTCACATTGACGTGGATGAAGGGAAAACACCCATGTCAGCTTGATCTAAAACTTTTCTAGCCCTCAATAAATTTTTAATGGTGAACGTTTAATTATTATTGTTTCTTACGGTGCAATCCACCCGAGCTTTGGATGTGCCTCATTTTTGGGCTCATGCCCTAAAATTATTTGGCAAAATGGATGAATGGTGTAGATATAACACATTCATCACGGGTGAGGCCCAAAAAACTTTGACACGTGTGCTGCACTTTACATCCGAATCCCTCCTAATTCAAACCTTAAAAATTGTACACGAGACATATTAACTTGAAATTTGACAATTAAATTATGAACTGCAATTGCTAACTCACAATGCCAAAATCAAATTATTTGAATAGTTTTAATTGTTAATTTGTGAACTTTTA